>NC_086350.1:13946031-14226031 GCF_036324505.1 Eleginops maclovinus | reverse complement strand
AATAACAGCCGGCAGACTGTACAAGTGGGAACAGAAAACAGATTTAAAAAGCTCACAATGACAACAAGAAGAAAAATGATATTGTACAACATGTAATAATGGTATATGAAGCACACAGGATAGCAGCATAGTAAACCAGCACATATATTGTGTTGCAGAACTCTTCTAAAACAATACTCAACCTCATCACTCTAAACTAATCTATGTGTCTCTACAAGGCAGGCAGGCAAGGATGCAAAAGAGCCATGACCATATGGGTGTGTGTGTGTGTGTGTGTGTTTCCAATGAGCCTGACAGCCTTGAAGTTCCTTTTGGATGGACAATAACAGACATACGTATCTCTATTGGACTGAAAGGCAATACCACATGGCTGTTTGACAAAAAGACTGAATCAAGGCGACAGCACATAAACACATTCAATCTCAAACACGCACACAAACACAATGGAAGTTCACATAATTACCCCCGTAACACAGACGGGGATCTTTTATCACATAATCTATTAAAAGGAGAAGTGTGGAAGGTGAGATATGGGAGCGTGAGGAGCAGGAAGTGACAAAGAAAGGGGGGAGGGTGTGAATAGTGAATATAGGGTTTCAAAAGCAGGTTTTGAAAGCAGTAACGCGAGATGGTGTATCTCGTACAGAAAATAATGAGCTCAAATATGTGACACATCTATCTTAGTCTGATTAGAAAGATATCATTATTGCAGATCAGCAGCAAAAATGTAGAAAACACCTATACAATTAGGGGGAAAACAAAAAAAATTGCTTTGTAAGATAGTATATGAACATGTGCATAAATAAAATCTAATACAAATTCCACAGTTCCGTTTTGATCCTATTACAAAAGCTCTTGTATGTGCATGTACAGGTCCATGCTTTGGGAATGGATTAGTGATGACACAAGAAAGAGGCTAATCTTCAATCCCCAATCCCGCTGGACTCTCTGCTGCTCAGGTTTGGTGCCCTGAGTTGCTCACTGGACTGACGCTGGCTAACAGCACTGACACATGGCTATCACGGCCCAATAAGCTGGATGAAAGTGACGGAGGCCCAGCGAGGTGACAGGGTGAGGGGAAGTGAGAAAAACTAGTGGGAAAAAAATTTAGATGATGAGGACATAGAGGAAAATAATGAGTGGAAAGGAACAGCCATCAGCATTCTTCTGACCTAATCCAGCTGTTAAGGAAGTGTGTGGCCATCTTCCATGACCAAATGCCAAAGTCCCAGGGCTACTGTTAATGAGCAGGGATTTATGAGTAATATCAGATATTAATGATTTAGTGTCAGGTTACAACACCCTCAGGGACAAACGCAAGGATCTGTGTGTGCGTGTGTGTGTGTGTGTGTGTGTGTGTGTGTGTGTGTGTGTGTGTGTGTGTGTGTGTGTGTGTGTGTGTGTGTGTGTGTGTGTGTGTGTGTGTGTGCGTGTAATGAGTAGAAGAGCCAATGAGGGAAAGAAACAGATGAAAAAACTGAGAGAAAAAGGTGACAGAGCGACAGAATAATTTGTTTTTGTAAAGTCATCAAGGGTGATTATGGTTTATTAAAGCTAATTGTTGTCTCATTTAGGTAGCTTTGGAAAGATTGAAAAATGTAAAGTTATCTTTTAAGCTCCTTAAAACATCTATGGAAGCCTTTCAATCCCCCTAAGATTTCTAACAGCAGTCGGGGATATGCAGATTTAGAGGATGGTGGGAAAACATCTCAGACGAAAAAGTTTGAAGTGAAAACTAAGTTGGAATTCGCTCATTCTGTCTCAGTATGTCTGCATCTCTTTAGACACATATACAACGCACATACTGAGCTCCCCGACAGATTCCAATAATTGCGCATCTTTGCAGAATCACAAGTCCACTGTGAAACAGAATACATTGTGTCTAAGACAAGGGATCCCTGGAGAGAGGAAACAGAGTCTGAATTGCTGTCTTTGTGCTAGGCAAAAGAAGACAGCTTCAATCTCTACAAAAACCCATCTCAATAAACACCTCCACAGGCACCCATCTTAGCATCACACAGTCTTCTGATTGGCTCTTTCTGAGTGTAATCACAAGCATGGAAGGCCTAGAATAAATGGTGAAAAGGGTGGACAAATGGAGCGCTGGGGAAGTGATTGGTGGGGGAGAAAAGTAAAAATGAAGGGAAAGAAAGTGGAGGCAGTGAAAGGAGGAAAGTTGGGGTAATGTATATAGAAGAGGAGGAGCGCAAAGAGTACAGGAAGATCATTCTTTGACACAAAGAGACGAATGGAGCTATACTGTACTGCGAAATGCTGAGAGGAATTGCATGTCTCAATGATGAAAGGTAAGAGTGATGGAGAGATCAAGAAGGTGATGAATGACTGTATCCTCGGGTGCACTCTTGTCAGAAGTGCAGCTTTAATTCCTTTAGGTGAAGTGGGAATGTACACACACACACACACACAGAAGGAGCTGGGGAGAGGGCATGTAGTGCAGAGTTTTAATCCTGTACACCAAATAGAGCAGTGGGTATTTCATTAAAGGTTTGTTTCAGGGTGGCCAGGCCTGAGAAAAATCCATATTTCATTACGTGTCATCCATCTCTGTCTCTCCTGTGTGAGTCTGTGTGTGGGAAGGGGTGTCTGTGTACATGTGGGCTTGTGCACAACATGTCTCCATGTGTGTATATTCTTTCAAATGTACATAAGCCCATTCAAGCGCACATTCTGAATCCGTCTTTCATTCTGCCCCTCTTCGCAGCGTGCATCATGCTCCCCTCGCTGCTTACAAACAGACCACCCAACGTTCAGCAAGTGATGGGTTTAACAATACTCACATAAACTACATTGACGTAGTCGTCATCAGACAGGGTCTCTAGCATCTCACTGACGGAGGTCCTGATCAGTTTGAGAGTCAAGCCAGACACACTCCCGCTTCTGTAACAACAACAACACAGAATATCCAACAGCTTCTCAATGCAATCTGTCTGCTCAGTTCTTGTAAAATGAGAATTCACTCAATATAATTAGAAGTGCTTCTGTCTTGGGAAATACATAACATTATATTACAAATCTAAGAAGGCATGTGGTATAATCAGGGGAAATCTTGACTGATGTGAGGAGGTTATGGATCAATTAGGTTTTAAAGTTACTCACGCATCCACAAGGATTAGCATATCTTTGGGTGAGGCAGCTCCTTGAATGTACCTAGATGGACATGAATGAATGAAAGACAAGTTGGTCTATGACACACACACTCTGAGCAGTTTAAGGAAGGCACAAAAATCTCTCAACTCAAGTCTAATTTTATGAGAGCTTTATACCAAATTTGACATTTGTTACAATTTGTTTGGATTTTAATGACCAACATCATTTTGTGAAAGAAGTACAAAATATGACTTTAATGTGTCTCTCACATTTCTCAGACCTAGCCCAAACACTTAAAGCCACATTCATTTACAGCACATCCAATCAATTAGCTACATTAAAGTACACTATCATATACAAACTTAAACCCATAAGTCTAAATATTAGGCTTGAATTGGCACAAACAGTGAATAAATGTGAGGATTCTTGATGTTCAGCAATTTTCTTACCATGGTCTCCTGCGTACGTCATACAGGTCAATTTTACTGGGGGTCTTGCGAGAATCCATCCAGGGAGAGGCTTTGAGAGTATATAAGGATGTAAGTGTTGATTATAAATTTTCATTATTTAAGGGAATAAAACACAAATTCCAGTTAATGAAACCTCTGAGTGAAATGTTGATGTGGCAGTATGCAGTGTTATGTTAAGTATAGCAGTGTCTAATTACTGGCAATCATTATTTTGAGGATATAAAAAATGTTAAAATTCTGCCAAAGGAAAAGTTGGCTTGCTGGCATTTTTAATACTACACGTCTACACTTTTTCACAAAGAGATAAACAGCAAGGAAATGAAACAACATTTTTATCTGATAAGTAAAGCTCAAAGCACTAGATTCACTATATTCGGCTGATTTCTATCTGTATACCCTAAGTGAAGAGCACCAAAACAACAGGTAAGCGCTTGTCTGAAGGCCTGTTTGTGTCATGCATGCTAAAACGTAACAGCAGGAACAAAGAGGAAATAATTCAGGGCCAATGGAAATTCATGAATATTAGACATAAACTTGTCCCATAAAGCTGTATAGTGCCCATGATGACAGGGAATCTCATGAATAGAAATAGCTTGGGAAACGAAAAAACTCACAACAGCGTGCAACTGTAGACTAACACAGTTAAAGATAGTTTGTCATTATCTATGGAACCACATACAAAATCAATGCCAGTAGTGCAATGGAGATAATTTATTGAGCTTATTTGCTCAGTGATGTGTGAACAAGGCCACTTTGTGTACATATTCCCTTGCTGTTTGTTGTTATGATTAACAGCCAGATGCTGCATGTTAGGTCAAGCAAATTATTATGGCTCATAAGTGCACCTCTGATTTGTTATGTTAGGAAACACAAACAGCTTCAGTGTAATATAAACAGATACACAAACAATTAAGGAGGCCAAATAATCGATAATGTTTCCTCTCTCTGCTAAATGTCACAGAAAGACATTTACTTTTTGCTTTGTTTGCTTTTTACCTGGGTAGTAGCGAGCCAGGCCTGTAGCGCTGCCATACACCTGCCAGAGGAGGGTCGGGTCATCCTCTCTGTTTTTTCTGAACACGTCCTCCAAGGCGTCTGACCAGTTCAGCTCATTCAGCACAATGGTGGCTAAGAATCCACACACAACCACACACATTTCAATACACAACATAAACAGGAAATACTTGTGAAGATTGTGAAGAAGATAGCGATCATAATATGATGGGCTACAGTTTTAAAGACACATTTTCAACTGTGAAATACTATGTATATTTTTTTTTGACAATACTCATATCACTTAGAATTATCACCGCATTACGCTGTACATTTTTAGCAATAATCCGGTTTTGAGCATAAATATAATTATTAGTATTTATACACTGCCTTACATTTTTACAGTTACGTATATTGTAGTGCAATGTGCACATTTCCACTTTAACTCCTATATGTTTATGTATTCTTTTTTAATTTAATCTAATTGAATTATATCTGAAGTGGAGGAACTGTAAAGAAATCCGATTTCACACCCAGGATAAATAACTTAATACAAAAGTTATCTGATTCTGATTCATGCCATTGTGTGTATTCCACAATAACCATCGAAGGACATTGCATGGCTGAAGAGAGTCAGAGACATGTGGACATCCCGGATCAACACATTCATTACGATTCACCAGCACAGTGCCTGCCCACTAGCCCAGCGGGATGCACGATCAAATATTTGGACAGCACACCCAGCCTGCACCAGTATTTAGCAACAGATACTGAGGAGTGGTTTTCTGGATTTGCAATTAATTTAGTTTAATTTGATTTAACATTTCTATGTGTGTTTGTATGTGTGCCTGCGTGTGATTGATGGTGTGTGCTGTGAGAGGCAACAGGCATTATGGATGTAATGACACAGCAGCCAGACAGCTCAGAGCCACATAACACTCACTATGATGGATGGAGACACAGCACATGCTGCCCCAACTCCATCTTTGCTCTGTCTGTCTATATACTGCTATGTGTTCCCTTTCTTCATTCAATCCTTTATATTAATGAAGTACTGTATACAAGCTTTACATTTTGTCTCTGCAGATCCAGATGTGCATGCCTCTGTGCATGTAAAAGCATGTGAGATAGATTGGTATCCTGTATTGGGTGTGACATGGCTCATTGATGTGCAAAGCAAACACTGTTCATTAGCATGCATCTCTCACGAGGGGAGAGTTAATGAAGCCTCAGTTGCCAGGAGTGCATGTTTTTTTATTATAGAAAGAGAGAGAGAGAGCATGTTGTGTGTTTGATCAGCAATGTATTTCCCTCATTAAGGGTGTCCTTTGAAAAGGAAAAAATAACACAACATCCCTTCCAGATGATGAGAAAATGACTAACTGTATGTGTACATTTTTTAGTGAAGATTGATGAAGACAGGTAGGTGCAAGGTGATCGTCACAAAGACCTATTCAAAGCTGTTAAAGAGCTAGTCAGATACATATTTATACATACACAAGCAGACTACAAAAGGCTAACCCAGTGATAATATGTTGCTTTTTAGTGTTTCCAGTTGTTTTGAGCACTCCTGAGTCAGTCATAATATTTAATAAGCTAAACTCCTGCTGCTTTATAAGGGATAGAGTATCCTCTAGTCACCCATATTGCCACTGACACTAATGAATTCCCTGGCTGCACTCGACTTGGCTTTGATGCCACACTGAATCTACACCCTATGATGAATTCATCTCTGTGGGATATAAGGGCTGCAATATAATTCACTTACATAACAAGGATTAGTTTATAATGAACAATAAAGAAGTACATTATTTTGCACTGCTTTAGATAAGGAAGTCAATCCCCATATTCTCACATAATGTGCTTAAAGTCTAGTAAAGAATGTTAACTCCCAAAGAAAAACTCATGATATAGGGATGTGTTTCACTCTGTTGTGACCGATTTCAACAGCTCCTACTAGATCATCGAAATGTAATAATGTTGAAAGCCATAGTTAGGCTTTTTGATGTGGATAATTTGATAAGAAGCTTGATATGTACATTATTTACCATGACATTTTTGCTGCTGCCATCTTGGTTTTTGGGACCAGAAGTCACAAGATAAAATAGAGCAAAGTTCAAATTTATGCCTAAAAATACATTTGTACGCAACCAAGATGTAGATTTGAACTTTTATGAACTGAATACACACTGTGAACAAGGTTAAAGTTGAGACACTATGAAAAGGACAAGAGCCGGACCAGACAATGGTACAGATCTGTCAATCACAAGGAAGCCATGGCCTAAAACATACACTGCTTCATCATCTAATGTAATCCAGATGGGAAAACAATTTACAATATGGTCATTGAGTTTTATTGAAGAAGATGTGGAACTATCACATTTATATACAAAAGAATGCAGGTTTATGTCTCCTCCATATTTTTTGATTCTAAAGACATGGACGTTTTGCTTGGTCCAAATGTAACAATTCCGCCTGACTGAATCAGAATCAGTATCAGTAGGTTTGCACATGCAAGGAATCTGGTTTGGTATATGTGGTTCATGCAAAGACAAAGAAAGAAGTAGCAAAACTAAATAAATAAAATAAAAATAGTACTCTTATGACAGCTATTTTCAGACAATATTTAGGACTTCACAAGTGCAGATTAGAAATGTTCTATCTTATTTGTGTAACACCTACAAACAATGAAGAGGTCAGCTGAGTGTGTTAACACAGACTGTAATGGAAGAGCAAAGAGGGGTGGAGAAATTTGGCAAGGTGATGTGGCAGGCAGGGCAGTAGTAGAAAGCAAGCCTTGGCCAGAGACTGAAGGTGTACCACTGAATAAAAGGGAATTCTCTTTATACAAGTTGGCTTGAATAAACTAATACAATATGTTTTCTGTTAATTATAGGAAACAGGGGTCTTCCTTTATTACAGAGTAAACATGAACGTTATAATTAATTTGATACTCTTATTATCTGTCAATCTCATTATGTCTGTCTCGTTTTATCTGTTGTGACTCTGAATCTAATGTTGCTGTCTTTCCTTTTCTTTGTTTTTTTCTGTTTGTCTCAGAAGACAGTGTTTTTTTTGTACCTAGCCTTGGGGTATCAAATTGCATGAATACATTCTCAGCTTCTGTTTCCA
The DNA here is from genome assembly GCF_036324505.1 of Eleginops maclovinus. NCBI lineage: Eukaryota > Metazoa > Chordata > Actinopteri > Perciformes > Eleginopidae > Eleginops > Eleginops maclovinus. Next base: position 14,218,328 of record NC_086350.1, on the reverse strand, counting down.
AAAGCAACACACTGAATTCAACCAATTTATTTTTATCGTTGCCACACATGTGACCATGTCCTTAACAGGCCAACAGATGTGACCTTTCTGTCATCTGAACATCTGCTCCTTATTGTACACACGTGACATGCTGATGCCTATAGAAGGTGATTTCATAAACTTGCGACCCACTTTACCCGGAAAATTGTATTTTCTCCAGCTGAGCAAAGGCTATTCCTGGAACATTTATAGAGTGAAGATCAAATTGGGGTGTTGAAACCTCAATAACAGATGAATCCTCAGTCTTATTTCGTCCAGGCATACAAATAAATACCTCTATATGTGCCAATATCTGACACAATATCAGAATCAGAACAGGTTATTGGCAAGTAGGTTAACGTATACGGGGAATTTATCGTGGTGTTTTTGGTTCATACATAAACACACATAAAAGCAAACAACAATTAAAACACTGATAATAAAAAAACTGTAAAAAGAACCTATATATTAACATAAAAAAATAGCAATATTTAAATCAAATATGGTTGAAATATAGATATAAGCAAGATATTGTGTACATTGTGTGCATTAATGTGATGCATAGAGTCTAGGTTGGGGCTGAGGGTATATGAGAGTTCACACTGAAAGACAGACATATTTGTCTTTCTATTAATGTTCGGAATTGTCCTACAAAACAATACGTACTAAAACATAATACTTTGAACCAAACAAAAAATTGTGTGCTATCTCACTAGGATCAGACTTCAGTCTTGTATAGGTCCCAGCAGCTATGTTTACTCATTACAGGCTACCAATAAACAAAACCCATAACTGAGGAGTCATGGCACTGAGCCCAGATTATGGCCAGAGAGGTATCCCGGGGAACCAATGACAAAGTCACAACAAGTTCAACAGCATGCTAATAAAGCAGGCTTGCGTTTTACAGAAAACATATACTGAGATAAACACATGCCTCATTGCTGACCCTGTGTTTGGGGTCAGAGGAAAGGTGAGGTGTGTGTGGGCCAGAAGGTTCCCCAGCAGGCTGATGGGCATGCTGAGGAAGTCACTCTATTCCGCGGTCCCTCCAAGTAACTGCTGACGCACAATATCCCACTGTACACTAATTACTGAATATCTAAACACACACACATCCACACTGATACTCAGCCTCATATAAAAATACACAAGCTAAGCAGGCTGGTGTTTGGATGAAGCAGTCTGTAATTGGACTGTTTAAAGTAATCATGAACCATGTCTCCTGGTGAAGTATGCCTGAGCAAGGCACCGGGCACTTTACTGCTTACTGTAAAGGGCCATTAACACCAAGAAGGATAACTTTAAAGACAACTATAAATACATCATTTAAAAAAGTGTCCTACTCAAGTGCATGCTAGAGTCCACACCATAACTATAATGACAGGTAGTGGCAGGGATATTGTTGGGATCACTTTCAGAGCGGGTTTATCGACAATAAAAACAGCCAATCAAAATCCATTTGAATATTAAGATGTTCTGTATGTTTTCCAGACAGGAGGCTGCAATAAAGTGTAGGCCACTTATTGTAATACACTGCCTCTCTCTTTTTACCGCTCTACTTGCACCATGGCTATTCTGCATTAGCAGTAGCTACTTTTGTTATTCTTTTAATCATATCCTTATTTGAATTTCTTTTTTTACGCAATGTATAGCAGTAACAGGCCCCAACACAGCTGGAGTGCGCAGCGTGGGCTTAGCACCAGTGTTTACAGCACTCATCAACAGTGTGGATGCTCACATTGTTATATTTATAGTTAAGGTTTTAGTTATTGTTCATCGTGTGGATCGCTCTCAAGTCCCACTTGACAACAGCCCCCAAGCCCAAAAGTACTAAAAATGTAAAAAATTGTAGAAAAGAAAGCGATTCCATTATGATATGCATATAATTCAGGGAAGAGTCAAGATATTCAAAAGAACATCCTTAAGTCATTAACATTCAATTTGAGCTGTGCTAATGTCACAGGCACTCTGGAGAATCAAATTATTCTGAACCACTCAAGGTAAATGTCACCACATGATGATGAAAGTATCAGAAATGTCTCTTTTTTAACACTGTAACTTTAATACATGCACGTACGTTTTGTAATAACCTTAATTCTTTTTTCAAAAAGACATGAACTACAATGCCGTACACATGCAACACTACCGAAAAGTTTGATGCATTCACAGCGCCATCAAAGAGGTTCTGTTCTGGCACTACAGTGAAAGTATCCTCTCTTGGTTGTGAAATTATCCTGCAAACATTCAGATTAATAAGCAGTCAGTAGATTTAAGTATAGGTAAGAAATTAATTGGGAAGTTGATAATACTTGTGTGTGTTCATCAATTCGGAATGTGAAAACAACAAGAAGTGATGTTTTGCCCAGAGCTTTTAAATTACAGGTTGATAACTGTTTTCCATTTTTCCGACGACACATAAATGCAACATGTTTAATGAAAGTAAGATGTAGCGCCCGTAGTCTGATCAGCAACAACCTTATGACACTTACACTCTTGCTAGGTTCGGATAGTTGGGAGTAGTTAGTCAAATGCGAGAACATGAGGTTAGAGTATAACAATTTATTGCAACACGCAATTTTCTTGACAGTGTATGGAAAATAAATGATACAAAAACATAGAGCTCTCTTATAAAAGAAACAAAATTAAAGTGTCCCTTCTTCTTCACTAGAAGTCAGAGTTCAAGTCCCTCAGGGTGTATGCAATGTTCTGTCTATGTACTACCCGGGTAGGTTTTTGTACATATCTTATCTGTGCCAGTGAGTGAACGAGATGATGGTTCGAGGTCCTCTGAGTGGATCCGCGGCTGGCCACACCGCGCTCCGCTCCTCTTAATCAGGGTACTGGCTCGCCACCGAACCAAAGGTTCGGAAATCTGAATCCGTTCCTAATCTGAAGTCCAAAAAAAAAAACAGTCGGAGTCTAACAGAGGGCTTACACGGTTGAAGCAGCTCCTCTCTCTCTCTCAACAACTCACGAGGCTCTCTCCTAATAAACAAGAGATTTATCAATACACTATGCGGGGGTTAATCATTAATTTATGAGGTTTACATAACGTTTCATACCCAAATTCGTCAGCTCACTCAACAAACGGCACTCACAGTCAATGTCTCGGTTGAATCTCAGGACGAGCACGCGCTGCCTGGTCGTGACCATGAATACAGGGCTGGTGCGCCCCTTGTGGTGGGGCATAGTAACTCTTATATTACGTAAATGGGTTTCATACTCATGTGAGTTACACCCTCCCCTCTTGAATCTGCATGAGTCCCTTCATGAGCGGGTCTCTGGTTCACATGGGGGCTATCATAGTTACCGATAGTGCCTAGTGCTTGGTTAAAGCTCTGCAAAATACTCCGTGCAAAAGACATTAAAGGGTTTCCCAACTGAGTGTAATGAAAACACTTGTCAGGGGGTTGTCGTGACCTTTCTGACCTTCGTGTGGTCATTTGTGTTTCCATCTGTTTCAGTTTCACTTCAGTTTGTTTTTCAGACGTCTCAGATGCTTGAGTGTGGTTTTCCTCAGCATCTTGTGGGATCTCCACAGGATTCTTCTCCACATCAGTCTTAGTTTCATTTATCATGTCTGGTTCCCTTTCATTTGTCATATTCAGGGTATTTGTCACATCAGTTTTGTTTGTCACATCCAGTTCGTTCGTCACATCCGGTTCAATTGTCACATCCGTTGTTTCGTTTTCAGATATCAGTTGTGTACTGTCCTCTCCATCAGGGGGCTTCTTGAACATGACCTCGGGCTCCTCTCCTTCTACCAGCTCAGGAGGTGTATCGACAGGTTCGGCAGGGGGATTGCTGTCATCAGGAGGACCATCCTGAGGCTGGGAGGTCAAGGAACCCGATGGCATAGCCGGCAACTCTCCATCCTCGGGGTTTGCATTGAGTTGCTGCGGAGTGAACTTTCCTTCTGGAGCAACAGAGGACCAGTCAGGATAGATGAGCAAGTCGTCCTCAGATTCTGAGAGTTCCTCTGAGAGTTGAGGGTGACTCTGTCTTGTCCTTGGCTTGCGAACCTTAGGCTTGACTGGTTCAGTTTCCTCCGCTTCGGAGAGGTCACCACAAGCAAGCAGTAGGTCCCTGTGTAGAGTTCGGATGGGACCATCTCCATTGATAGGCTGTACTTTGTACACTGGTAGGTCTCCTATCTTTTCCAGAACCTTGTTCATAGTGGACTCCCACTTGTCCGCAAGCTTGTGTTTACCCCGGAACCTCAGATTTTTCACTAACACTTGATCTCCTTCCTTTAGTGTCGACTCTCGTACTGCCTTGTCGAAGCGGCGCTTGTTCCGGTCAGCAACCTTTTGTGAATTCCTGGTGGCAATCTGGTAACTCTCTTCGAGGCGTGCTTTCAGGTGTTTCACGTACTGAGAATGGGATTTGGGGGAGCCATCTTTCACAGGTAAGCAGAAGGCGATGTCAACAGGTAATCAAGGTTGGCGTCCAAACATTAATTCGTATGGGCTAAAGCCTGTGACATCGCTCTTGGTGCAATTATAGGCATGGGCAAGTGGTTTTACAAAATCTCGCCAGTGACTTTTTTCCTTGTCCTTTAAGGTTCCCAACATGCCTAATAGGGTTTGGTTAAACATCTCTACGGGGTTTCCTCTTGGGTGATAGGGCGTAGTGCACACCTTAGTGATGCCTGCTAGGGCGCAGAGCTCTTTGATGAGTTGGGACTCGAAATCCCTGCCCTGATCACTCAGCAGCCGCTCAGGAAAGCCGTAGTGCACGAAGAACTGCTCCCAAAGCGTTTTTGCAACTGTTGTAGCCTTTGTCGGTATTGCAACCGCGTATTTGGTAAAATGGTCTGTAATGACCAAGATATCTTTGGCATTGTGACTGTCGGGCTCGAGCGACAAGTAGTCAATGCACACCAGTTCCATGGGGCAAGTTGTATGGATATTCACAAGAGGTGCTGCTCTTTCTGGTTGCGTCTTCCTTCGGACACAACGCCCGCAGGCCTTTATCTTTTTCTCCACACCTTCAGCCATTTTCGGCCAATAAAACCTTGTTCTAACCAAGTCCAGGGTCCTTTCCAAACCCATATGTCCCATATCCTCATGTAAGGACTTGAGGATGAAAGCACGAAGAAACTTGGGGGCAACGAACTGGTAAGTTACACCATCTCCTGATTGACGCGTTCTGTACAACAGACCATTTCTCATCTCCAACCTTTTCTTTTCCTTGAGCATCAGCTTAAGCTCCAACAAATCGGGAACGAGGTTGGCTTCATCTCCGCCCTCCAAGACATGGACAGCCTGTCCAATGATCGGGTCGGACTTTTGATGTTCTTGGAGCTCTCCTGGGCTGTAGGTAGGTATGGTAGGACACCCTAGCACATCATCATTTTCATAGGTGTCTGGAACTGCATCCGGATGGATAGCGAGGGATTCAACCAAGGTGATGGAAGGTAGGTTGTCGTCTGCCTCGTTTAGAAGACGGTGTTGACACAAGACAGCGATTGCTTCCACAGGTAAGTCTTGTTGGTTGGTAGATGAAGAAAAATGGTGGGAAGTGAATCTTTTTATTCTCTCCTTCTCCTCAAGAGAGGCATGATCGTCAGCCATACTGTCATGCGGCCGCCTAGAAAGGCCGTCGGCGTCCTGGTTGCTCTTTCCAGCACGGTACTTTATGTTGAAGTCGAAAGTCGAGAGAGCCGCTAGTTTGGCTGACTTCAGAACATAAGTTAACGGATTGTTGTCCGTTATGGCAGTGAATGTATTACCATAAAGGTAATCATGGAACTTTTCCACGATCGACCACTTAAGAGCTAGGAATTCGAGCTTATGAGCGGGGTATCACTTTTCACTCGATGAAAGACCTCTGCTCGCATAAGCGACAGCTCGCATCTCGCCTTCCTGTTCTTGGTACAGGGCAGCCCCTAGACCTGAAGTGCTGGCGTCGGTGTGTAGCACGTATGGTAGTTTCGGGTCAGCAAAACCAAGAACAGGTGCAGACGTCAGTTTTTCAATGATCATTTTGAATGCCTTTTGACATTCAGGCCTCCAACGCTCATTAAAGGGTTCTTTGGGGTTTAAGTACCCTCCAGGGTTAAATGTTCTGGGACCCTTCCGATAAGGGGTAGCCGCCGGTCAGATCATTCAAGGGTTTGACTATTTTTGAATAGTCACGCACAAAGCGGCGGTAGTACCCCGCGAAACCCAAAAAGGACTTGAGCTTGCCCAGGGTTTGGGGTCTAGGCCAGGTGCGGAGAGCACTGACCTTGTCTGGGTCAGTCTCTACCCCTCTGCACGAAACAATGTGGCCTAGATATCGCACTGAACTCTGGAAAAAATGGCATTTCTTGGGCGAGAGTTTCAGGCCATTCTCTCTCAGCTGCTGGAGGACGTGCTTGAGCCTTGGTTTTGTGCTCCTCTAACGTGCTGGAAAACACGATGATGTCATCTAAGAACACCAGTACTTCTTTCAGATTGATGCTGCCCATGACTCTCGCCATGAGTCGTTGGAAAGTACTGGGGGCATTTGTGATGCCTTGGGGCATGCGATTGAATTCGTTAAACCCCAATGGACAAACGAAAGCGGTTTTGGGCTTATCACGTTCCTCCACCTCGATTTGGTAATATCCACTTTTTAGATCCATCACTGAAAACCATCTGGATCCAGCAAGGACTGAAAAGGCTTCCTCAAAATTGGGCAATTCGTAGGCGTCTCTGATTGTCAGTGAATTCAGTTTGCGATAATCAATGCAAAGACGGACCTCTCCATTTTTTTTTACGAACTACTACAATTGGGGAAGCGTAAGGGGACTCTGACTCACGAATCACCCCTGCGTCTAGCAGTGTTCGCAAATGCATTCTCACAGCTTTGTAGTCGTTTGGGTGGATTGGTCGGGGTCTTTGTTTGAATGGTGAGTCGTCTTTCAGATTTATATGGTGTTTTACTTTGGTCTCATGCCCAAAATCAGTCTCACTGCAAGCGAAAACATCCCGATACTCATCCAAACTGTGTGTTACTCAGTCTTTCCACTGACTCGGAAGGGGCGAATCACCAAAGTCGATGGTGAAGCCGGACTGGTCTGGTCCTTCGGCTGGTTTGGGGGTACCAACACAACATGTCACGGTGTCAGTGGGTTTGTCTGTATCAGGTAAGTTGTCATGGATCTCTTTGGGAGTGTGAAGCTCTGCAATGACACAATTTGAATGAAGTGTGACATCGTGCTCGTTCTCATTTCTCACCCAAACAGGTAATTTGTGGGGACGGTATCTGGGTAGAATGACGAGACAGCACTCCACAAACACACCACCAGGTATAAGGCAGAGGATTGAGGCTGCTCGACCATAACGCAATCACTGGGGGTGTCAACTTTCACGTACCCCTCTAAGCAAACTCTTGCTTGAGCAGGTATGACTTGCTGCACTTTACCTTTTAGAGTTGCCAACCCTACTCTCCCTGTAGAGTTAACTGTGTGTCTTAGTTTGAGTACACGAATGATCTGCCTGTAACCGTACACAGAGGACAAGTCATTTGGGTTTCTATCAGTACAGTGTTCCTGATACAAAGTGTCGAGTGCATTCGTGCCAATGAGTACAGGTAAGTCACAATTACTTCTGCGGTCTGGTACTACTAAGGCTAAGGTGGAGATTTCGGGCTCGACATCAACAAACTCTTTTGGAAACTTGAGAGTGATGGGTACATAACCTAAATAGGGGTACATTTTGACCGTTAGCGCCCTCAACATCGAGGGCTTGGAAGGGTTGGTTGGGGTGCTCTGACAGGTGAGTTTTGGAAAAGGAAGCGGTCACTGTGGTCACCTGGGACCCTGAGTCAAGTAGACATAGAGTATTAACTCCTGACACGCTAACATCAGCAGTACATTTCTGTCCTACGAGTCCTCGGGGAAACTTAGCTTGGGGCTCTGCTTTGTGGGATCGAAGGAAGGTTTTTGTCCTAAACTTTGGGTTGGGACTGTCATTCTTTGTTCCAGTTCCTGGTTGTCCCTCCACAGGAACTGCATTTAGTTTAAATTCTGTACCCAGGATTCTTGCTTTTGTTTTAGCTCTCGGCGCTTCCTTTCAACTAACTCAGGATTTGCTTCATTGTTACAAGAAGGCGCAATGTGGCCGTCTTCGCCACACCTGAAGCAGTACCATGGGCGGGGCTTCTGGTTGGTAAGTTTTGGTTCTGGAGAAAGCGATTGGTTTTCTCCACCAGGAGCTTTTGGCTTAGCCTTCTGTTTATTACCTGGCTTAGTAGACGCTTGGTTTGAGCGCAAGGATGCTTTCAGGGAAGCTATTTGGGCTTGTAGCTCCGCCATTTACTTTTCAAGTTTTTGTGGGTCGTAGGGGGCAGCTGTTACCACGTCGCCATCAGTGGCATAGTCTTCCACTGAAAGGGTGTTTGACTGGACTTTTGTTCTGTTAGCCCCAAAGTGTTGCTTCATCCTGCTGGACTTAGCAGCTTGTCTGTCCTCCTCAGCGCGCACCCACAGGAGCAACTCGGAAAAGAGAGGCGGGTTAATCTTTTTCTGTTCAAGCTGAAGACTGGTAAGTAGACCGTATTCCAGCAGCCTCTACAGAACTGCTTAAGCAACTGGCGGTCTGAATCACTAGCAGCTAAACCACCTCTTTTGATGACCTTGCTCAAGATTATCTGCAAGCGCTGCATATAGCCAGAAGGCTTTTCTCCAATGTCTTGGTTCGTGTTTAAGAACTTTGCAAAAAGCTCATCGCCGTCATCGATGATACCATAAGCAGAGTCAAGAAGGGCGAGATATTCATGAGGAGACGCATTTGGCCCAAGATGTTTCACAATCGTGGTGGCAGGCGGGAGAAGACTCTCAACCATCTTCCTGGTGGTATGTGCGTCAGACATGGCAGGGTCTGCAAGGAGAAACTCAACATTGCTGCGCAACGTATCATAATCAGACTCTGCACTGGAACAGGGGATTCTCCCTGAAAAGGGTCGGAGTCGGGTGTTGCCATGGTAGTGGTGAGAAAGATCAGTGTTCTTGATGACATGCTCAACCACTACTTTCTGTATCTCTGGAGTGGAGAGATGCTCAGAAGGTAAGTACAAATGTGGGATCTTAGGTGGGGATGACAACGCTGCACCTACCTCGGGTGGGGAACCATATTCAGGAGGGTGGGTCTGATTTTCACCTATATTGATAGGGGTTACATCAACTGTATGCACGGGACTGGCACGCGGAGATTCCCGATTAATCCTTGATGCGTCTGATTCAGTTGTTTTAGGCTTTGTGGATTCTTGAATCCGGGCTAGTTCATCTAGCAAAACCTTTTCAAAATCTGCTCCGCTTAGCTGAGCGACATCCTTCAGCTCACATAGGTAAGTCTGAGTTAAAGTGGAACCTTTGTCTGCAAGTATACAGCTCAGACAAGAGCTGAATGTAGTGAACCACGTTCGGATTACTGGTAGGTCTATCAACAGGTAAAGTACCTTTAAGATACTCGATAGCTCCACCTGAACTATATTCTACTATAGCTGTGTGTTGGAACTTAGCTTCACTGCTGGTAACTTTAATTACCCTTTCAACTTTTCCATACTGTGCTAAGTAATTGAATACTTCGTTATCTACCTCACTACCAGTTACACCACTTACAAGCAGGGAGTTAGGCACTTTAACATTCTCAGATTTAACTGTCTCCATGTTTGTACTTGTATCACAGTCTTATGAAAATCAATTGGTATCAATGTTCACAGACAAATGCAATAAATGTCACACTGCTCAACTTCACGTTCAGAGGACTTAAACCGACTCCTGGCTGGCTCGCCAAGTTTTATGTAGCGCCCATAGTCTGATCAGCAACAACCTTATGACACTTACACTCTTGCTAGGTTAGGATAGTTGGGAGTAGTTAGTCAAATGCGAGAACATGAGGTTAGAGTATAACAATTTATTGCAACACGCAATTTTCTTGACAGTGTATGGAAAATAAATGATACAAAAACATAGAGCTCTCTTATAAAAGAAACAAAATTAAAGTGTCCCTTCTTCTTCACTAGAAGTCAGAGTTCAAGTCCCTCAGGGTGTATGCAATATTCTGTCTATGTACTACCCGGGTAGGTTTTTGTATATCTTATCTGTGCCAGTGAGTGAACGAGATGATGGTTGGAGGTCCTCTGAGTGGATCCATGGCTGGCCACACCGCGCTCCGCTCCTCTTAATCAGGGTCCTGGCTCGCCACCAAACCAAAGGTTTGGAAATCTGAATCCGTTCCTAATCTGAAGTCCAAAAAAAAACCAGTCGGAGTCTAACAGAGGGCTTACACGGTTGAAGCAGCTCCTCTCTCTCTCTCAACAATTTACGAGGCTCTCTCCTAATAAACAAGAGATGTATCAATACACTACGTGGGGGTTAATCATTAATTTATGAGGTTTACATAACGTTTCATACCCAAATTCGTCAGCTCACTCAACGAACGGCACTCGGTTGAGTCTCAGGACGAGCACGCGCTGCGTGGTCGTGACCATGAATACAGGGCTGGTGCGCCCCTTGTGGTGGGGCATAGTAACTCTTATATTACGTAAATGGGTTTCATACTCATGTGGGTTACAAAGACATAATATGGAATCAAGCTGACAGACAGACAAGCAGACAAACTGAACCAAAAACACAAGTACTATAGTATTATATTGAAAATATATGAATAGTTCAGTGTTAGCGTGACCACTGGCTTGAACATAAATCAATCCAGCTTTTATATAATCTTATGCTTCAGTTGATTAATCTAAGCCTCGGGACACATTGAAAGGACGATTCAAAAGACTCATTATCAAAAGCTCGATGGGTTTGCTCGGACAAAGGCCAAAAAAACATCAATTCATTTCATTTAAAGGACTCTCCATTCATTTATATCCCAAGGACACACAGCTTAGCTAAGAGACAGCGGGTCTCAGGAGAAGAACCTATTATGCTGTATCACTTTTTTTAAAGCATAATTTAACCATGGGCAAAATTGCTAGAGTAACAATCTATAAACAACATTTCATAATGGGCTGGTGTGTCACTTGTATCCATGGTTACCACTTGGTTGTGTGTGTGTGTGTGTGTGTGTGTGTGTGTGTGTGTGTGTGTGTGTGTGTGTGTGTGTGTGTGTGTGTGTGTGTGTGTGTGTGTGTGTGTGTGTGTGTGTCTGTGAGTACTCACAGCCATCATAAATGTCAGTCGGGATGTGGACAGCCGTGTGGTTGTGATCAGTCAAACGTTTAAATGACAGGTCCTCTTTAAAGTCTGGTCGAATCCTGAATTTCCTTCCCTCCGTCTCATTTGCATCCAGCTGAGGGAAATAGGAAAATCAAGATGCAGACAGTAATGCTTTTTGTGTGTTAAAGATATCATTCAAAGCCATTATTTGAAGCTTCATTGCATGCATGACACAGTTTGCGGGTTTATTTAAAAGCAAAGGACTGATTCTACATCCTGCTGTCTGATGAGATAATGTCATCGCTGCACTTTTCCCACCCTCCCAGCTTGTGTATGTAGCATCGTCTTATTCTTAATGATATCTTGCTATTTTGCCTTCTTGTCATCTTTAGTTTGGAGCAGTAGCAAGAGACAGCCAGATTGCCGATGCCCCTTGTGGAGATGTATAACTCCTAGTGTGCATTCACCAATTTACATCAATGAGAGCACTACAGACAGGGAGATATATGAAGAAAAGCATGATGAGATATGGAGGAAGGAATGCAGGAGTAGAGAGGGAATTGAGACGGTGAGGTGGAGAGGGAGAGAGAAAATGCAAGAGGGGGGAGGGAGAGAGAGAGTGTGAACAGTTGCTTCCTAATAAAGCAACAGTGTAGCCAGCTCATACATCTCATCTGTCAATTAGAGGAGAAACATGGCAGAAAACCTCTTCACCTGAGAGAGGATGGGAGGAGGGATGAGGGAGAGGAAGCTACACGGGAAGAAAAGCATGGAGAAGAGGCAAAGGAGGGAGGGATTGCAGTTAAAGGCTGAGGCAAAGCAAGGATAAAGGTGGTGAATAGGAAAAGGAAACATAGGGGAGGAGTGAAGATGAGGAGTCGAAAGGGAGGACAAAAGAATGGCGGTGCTGTGTAGCAAAACCATATTACCGGCCTATGTCTGAGTGTGACCTGTGTGTTTGCAGGGGCTAAAGTGGAAGGGGAGAGCAAATAGGCGGAAGGAAAAAGAAGCACACTCACATTGTCCTTTGCGTTGTAATAGGAGATTTCATCGCCCTGTAAACAAGTCACACGGAAGCCCAAATATCACTTTGTGGCTGCTTTAGGGTGTTGCACAAAGAAGCGCAACATTTATGCAATCATGAAGTGCTTAATCAATTTCTAAACAGCTCTTTATTTTGTTGGCAGTCAACTCCATTAGTGAATTCTCCAGTTTTATGTTAATGAAGACACTAGTCTGTGCCTCTGATCAAATGAATACTGCATGAGTTAAGCTGAGTGTGCAAAGTATCCTCTTTTTTATATCTGTGTCTCTGTGCCCACAGTCATTTGCAATGCTCCAGGGAAGCATTTTCCTTGCAATAGAGAAAGCAATATGGTAATCTACAGCTCAGACACATCTTTAACTGTCTGTGTGACAAGTCATTTTACTGACCACCGCTTTACTCTGTGTTATAATTGTGTGCCACTGTGTTTCGTATCTGCCATGTGGAATTAGGGGCATAATGTATCACAACACAGTGCATAAAATGCAATAAACACATTTAGTAATAAAGCTGTAAGAACTGCTAATGACACAGACATAAACAGATTAAACCTATTAAGCCAGTAAATCCGGTCTTAGTGAGTGGTCGTTAATGTTTGTGTGTTCGTGCATCTCCAACACACAGTACATAATGCACACGCATAAAACGTACACATAGGTAATACATTTGTCTATGTAGGTATTGCTGTAAGAGTGTGTCTGTATTTTAGTGTCCCTCTGTTACCTCAAACTCGTCCTTCCAGTTATGCTCCATCTGGAAGTTCTCAGCAGCTGTGGCCAGTTTCTGGGGAGTGAAATATGACAGGGATTTAGATTGTAAATTGCACAAGGCACGCATCCTGCACGGCATCACTCTAATTATAGAAAACCTGAGCAAAGAAGAGTATGTAAAAAAGCACAAAAAAGAACATTCAGGAGACGGAGAAGTAATTATAATCTGAAACCAAAGGGCTATCATTGTCTTACAGCACTGTTCGCAAAAGGCCACACCGCAGTATTGTACAAGCAGAATGAAAAGGTTGTAATGTAAGAGAGTAGTGTGTTTGTGTGTGTGTATGCGTGAGTGAAAATGAGAGTAAAAAAGGAAGAGAAAAGGGGGGGGGGGGGGTGGGTCAGCAGTGTAAGAAATGGAAGATCAGTGAATAAAGTCAAGTGCAAATAGATTACCAACTGAGAGGCTGTCAATCATCATTGGATAAAATAACAGGGGGATATAGATGTAATCAGCCTCACAAAGGCTCTACACGTATCTCTAAGATTCACACACTCACATTGAGATGCAATACATACAAAGCAAAACAGAGATAAGAGTAGTTCCTTATTGAAAAAGCATTTCTAAAGATTTTTCAAAATGTCACTACTAATGCACTGAAATATGCCCTATCGACGTGTACATTTTACATATAAGTTTAGAACACGCAAATGTTTCACTTGAGAAAATTCCTTAAGAATAAGTCAGGATGTCCAGATACCAGAATTTTGAAAAAATAAGAATAACCACTTAACACAGGCAATACCTGCAAGGAACCATGTCATGCCATAACCTCAACAGTATTGATTAGTCAGCACTATCCATACTCAAACAATTCCGACCCGTACACGCAAAGTGGTCACTACAGAGACAACTATTCAAAGCCATTTTCTTGTACCTGCATGGGTTCCGATAGTATGATTACAAATCATCCACCGCAGTGGACACCAGTGCATCACATTATGAATAGCCCTTGTAAGTGCTACACACTTTTATGAAGACCAAGAGGGTCCACAGATGCCAGAAATGCTCAACAGCTCAGGAAAATATGTCAATCAGTCCATACTCAGAGATCCTTGCGTAGTAAATAAAACCAGGTAAGATTAAGTAACATCTGGTGCTGTAATTGTCAAAAAGTATAGATTTTATGTTGGGAGGAAATTCTGATGTATCAGCGGTTTACTAAATTGGACATGATTAGCTACATTTCCATTACTGATTTAATCATAATGTTAATTGCAGTATTTGTAACAAAACAATATTCTGTGCAAGATCAGGTCCACAATAAGTGTAACAGTTAATAAAATAAATAAATAGAAAAATAGGTTATTTCTAAAAAGGTTATAATTCATCTATGACTAAATAGAAGAGTCTCTCACTTAGACAGGACGTTTTTGCAGTGCAGAAAGGTTACCATAGAAAAGACAGTGAGATTTGAAGGCAGACAGCAGGAAGAGAAACAAAACTGACAATACTGCACAAAACTGTGTGTGTTCACCCACGCAAATCCACACAGGTCAAATGTTAGCCTGGCCCTGGTCTGCCCTCCTCAAACTGTACAGCTAATGGCAACACTGTGGAGAGAATAATTGAATAAACCTTAAACCTTAAATAAACCCATCTGTCTGGCACACTGACTTTCCAGCAAAGTTACCAAAGTACCATGAAAAAATTAATAGATGCACTTATATTTCACGGCATTAAAATATATGTATAGATGAATTTCCAGGGTTTCCCACAGCGCTTTCCTGTTAAGGCGGCCGCCTTAACAACACGGGGTTGCCGCCTTGACTAACGTCACGTCTCCAGAAAAAAAAATAAAAATGATATAGATATAGGCCTATAGCGATATTCGCCGTTTTACTCTTTCACGTTTTCTACCTTTCATTCCAAACCGTGACTGACAGTCTATCTTCTCTGCAGAACGCATTTTAAAATAAAAAACAAAAAACAAATAAAAGAAACGTTTTAAAATGTGGGGCTATGCCTCCAAATATGCCTCTGAATCGCGTGATGCGTCCGAACAGCGGCATCTGGTGGTATATGTCATTGTGCTATCATCGTTCGACCAACATCCTTCAAAACCAGCATTTTTCGGAAAGACTACTATTTGGATAGCTGACAACCTGTCGAATCTACTATTTGGATGGCTGACAACCTGTCGTATCAAGGTAAGATTATTATTGAATTCTATACTAGTCTAATAATAGTCTGTCAACTGTTCACTAGTAGGCTACCTGGTAGTGATGCGCGGGTTAAGGATTTTTAACCCCCGCACCAACCCAACCCATCGTGACAGCCAATCCGCACCGCCCGACCCGCAAAATTACGCTCTGATTTTTTAACCCAACCCGACCCAACCCGCGAAAATGGGAGAAAAAAAAAAAAAAGATACCAATGAGTTTACTTCGTGATTTGCCAAACGGTAGGCCTATTAACGAGGGGTTTTGCTCACAATTATGAGGAGATGCACGGCAGGCTATTATTTTCGCTAAACAAATGATTGACAGGAGGCATAGCTCGCAGCTTGCTGCTGCCTTCTGACGTGCTGCCTGTGTGCGGTGCATGAGACGGAGCGGGAAGAGAGGGAGAAAACCCCATTTTATCCTTACACAAAAGACAAGCATATGAACGGATACATATAACTATAATAGCTGGAATAATTGCGATTTTTACCCGACCCGCCCGCTACCCGCATTTTCCACGGAAAAAACAACCCGGCCCGCCCGACCCGCGGGCTAGCCCCCCCCCCCCCCCCCCCCCCGGAGATGAGTACGTCCCCGTCCCCCCCCCCCCTCACCACCTTGACTAACACATTTTCTGGGGGAAACCCTGATTTCCATTTGATTCCCATCTGCTGTACTGTGCCTACAGGGAAGTACAACAAACATAGTCATATTGGATCTTAAGTAATAACTGGATGGATGCTGCTTTTAGTATATTTCACTCTGTGAGTATGGGTATGAATGTGTATGTCTTTGGCCATGTGTCTGCTGTCGGCAATGATTCCATTCTTGATCAACAACCCCATCCCTTTGGCCTCCAGTCCTGGGCTCTGATCCAGACCTGCCTCTACCTCCTCTGCACTGGCTGTCAGCAGCTAAATATACACCCCATCAAGCCAGAAACACACACATACACACTTAAACAAAATAGTGACCGTGAAGTTATTACGCACCATTTCACCATGTGCAAAAACAACAAGTCTGTATCATGTACTTTAACATATGTTTTCAGTTTATAAATTGTTTCCATCAAATGCTTGACGATAAGGCCTTCTTTGACCAGACGTTAATAGTGTTAAGACTATTTGACGAATCCTTCTGGAGAATATTGGAAAACAGGATTTTGGGTCAATATGGACCCCTTCTTGCTCACACACTCACTGTATGTGAACATGCAAATACACACAGATAAACACAGCTCCTAAGAGAGCAGGCCGATAGGGTTGTTAAAAATTCATGACAGGGCTTTGACGAGGCTCCTCTCCCCTCTGGGAGATATGGGGGAGGGTGAGGAGGGTTGTGTGAGGAACGATACCTAATTACCTTTCTCTTTTTTGTCTCTTTTCCTCTGTATCCCTTTCTATCTCGCTCTTTGTTAAACATGTTACTACCTAAAGCAACACCAGAATCAAATTCGCACTAAGCGTCAGAGCTTTGATTTGATTAGGCCGCTCCCTGAGTGACAGCTATCCTCTCAAACTGGCATAACAGTTCATTACGGAGGCCTTGTGTGTTGCCTCTTTGCCAATTGATCAGAAGCCAGTGTTATTCAATCAACACATAAAAATTTAGCACTCCAACGGTTTATTTAATGGCAGTGGAAAACAGACTTGCCATAGAGTGCTTGATCTTACCACTCATAAGTCTCCCTCTCCCTTATTGTAGTAAAGATATCTCAGCTTCATATCATGATTAGTCTACTCTGTCACTGGATGACCACTGGAAACCCTAGGAGAGCCACAGCTCCTCTTCAGCCTTAATGGTGTGGGGGGGGGGGAGGACAAGGAATTCATGATAATGAAATCTAATATGAGGCACAAAATCTCTATTGCTATTTGCAGGCAGCATTGTTGATACGTTAAACAGCCCAATGATAACCGCAACAACTGTTCGGAACTGACAAATAGGGCCGTACCTGTATCATAATACTACTCATTTAATGCACCATCCATTTGAGAACATTACACTGTAGCCATAAAGACCACAGACACATTCAGAACTGGCCTGAGTTTTGGATTGCATTGGACTAGCCCCACAGAGAGATATTCTGCCCTGCTCTCACCAGTCTTAGTTGTCATTCTGCCAGGGCAGCCCAGCAGCCCACCATGCATTTAGTGAGAAAGCAGAGCACAGCTTAAAGGATAGACAGGGAAGATGAGACAGGCTCTGCTAAACCTCACAGAGCCTCCCAGACTCTGTGTGTGTGTGTGTGTGTGTGTGTGTGTGTGTGTGTGTGTGTGTGTGTGTGTGTGTGTGTGTGTGTGTGTGTGTGTGTGTGTGTGTGTGTGTGTGTGTGTGTGTGTGTGTGCATTCGTGTGTGTGTGTGTGTGCATTCGTGTGTGTGTGTGTGTGTGTGTGTGTGTGTGTCAAAGTCTCCACACGCCTGAAATCAATGGGCCATTCAGAGCACACTGCCTTCTCTCCCAGACAACAAAGCAATACCCACAAGAGTAGTAACGGTCTAAAAGATCATTAACACCCACATCCAGTCTCATCGTTTCCCACCCTTTTTTCTTACATGTCCAAGCATATGAACGCTGGTTATCTCTTACGCCCATAATTAGTCCAAACTCAAAGGGGTGGCAACAAAGTAAAAGTGTGTGAGATGTGAAGGGTCAGTACAAGGAAAGTAAAAGAGGAGAGTCAAAAAGGGAAGAGAAAAAGACTTTGAGCAGATGGATTAACAGATAGGATAGTCCAAAGAAAAATCAACAATACTACGACTCAGCACAATCACAGTATACATATTTCTCATTAAAATTTGGCTTATGAAAATGAGCAGTGGGGTGATAAAAGAGAGATATGATGGGGGCTTTATCCAGCAATGCATTAGTTTGTTTCCTGTGTAAAGGTGTGTGCGTAAGGAGTAGAGCGGTGAAATAAAAGATGTGTCAGAAACAAGAGACACTTGGGAGAAACAAGAAATCGAGGACAGGGACAATGGAAAGACAGAGTGAAATTGAGGAAAAGATGAGACAAGTGTTAGAGAGGTGTGACACAAAAGAGCAGAGGTGGAGGGAGAGGGAAAAGTTATGCAGTCAGAGAAAGAAGGGAGCATGGTAAAAGTGAGGCAGAGGTCGGGAGAGATAAAGAAGGGCTGATTTGAAATCCAGCTCGACACAGAAGTGTGGCAAAAGGCCAGGAGCTGGACACATGAGAGATACAGGAGACTGGAGAGGGGATACGCATGGATGAGAGGAAAAGGAAGTGAAACAAAGAGGAGTAAAGGAATCTGCAGCCGTGAGACCCCATAGGGAGAGCCGTGCTGCTCCACATGACTTCTCTCAGAGGCCAAACCCTCCGTTGGGAACAGTAAATCTACAGCTGCTTCCAGTCTCATTCCTCTCTTTGGTGCTATCGCTCACATCTTAAAGATGTGTGTATCTCCACTGTCCACTTCAGAGAATTTATAGTTTGTCACCTAGTCAGAGTTCACAGGGAATCAGTTGGATTACTCTTACAAGTCAGAGAGTCATCATTTTCTATTTCAAAAGGTAAAAACATACAGGGACCATTTCCTAAGAAGGGATTTTGAATAAAGACTTTATAAATTGTAACAAATGGCTTTATCAATGGTTGAACCAGTTGCTCCAATACTACCACAATATAGATTTACCATGGATCAAATGGCAGTGAGAAAAAAAAGGGAGGAAGGAAAGAGGAAAGATTATAAGGTAATTTGTTACATTAGCTACACCTCAAAACCCACCTGTTCAGGTCAGCTTACTCACTGTAGTGCTACACTTTCCCTGTTGCCCTACATGTTCCCTGTTATTGTCATGTTGTACTGCTTTTAACCTTCACAATATTTTATGAATTGTAAGGTGTCTTTGGGTGCTTTGAAAGGCACCTTGAAATAAATTAGAAAATCATCATTATTATTATTATTATTGTTTTGAATTGTAAAACTAATTTAAATTGAGTGGTATTAAGATGCATCACAAGTTAAACTAATACAATCCTAAACCCACTCAAAGCTAGAATTTTCACCTAAGGCAAAAGGTTAAAGACACAGTTTTGGAAAAACATGATGGAAAGAGCAGAGAGCAACAACATCCATGTAGAAAGTGGTTGAGAACCTAAGCTGGTGTAAGACAGCAGCCTCTTATTATCTTGTCTCAATAACAGTAATTATAAAAAAGCAATACAATATTAATTCTACAAGATGTGACAATTAATTAACGGTGGGTATTATTATATAAGTACACACTGCATCTGTTGACACTGAAAGGTTGTAATTGTCTCTTAATCAAAAAGTAAATGTTACTGCAAGCATGTTGTGATTCACTAACGCAGTTTGGATCTCCTCTCGATTAATGCATTAGACACTTGTCCCTGGCCTGCCATAAGTCTAGTTAGAATTCCCCATCTGCGCTGCTCTACCCCACTCTCCCTTTCTGCATATCAAACATATGCACACACACCAATGTAAGCACTCATTCAAACACATGCAGAAACCTCTTGTCTGCTTAATATGATCAGTGCAAAGCAGAGATGGGAGGTTGAGTAACATCTGCTCTGGAGATTGAAATATCTCTGATCGTATCATATCCTCTTTTCATTACTGTGTTACGTTGGCACACAGACACATACACATGTGAGAAACATCATAATGTCAAATCTTATGCTCATTACAAAAACATTTTGACAGCAGGCAAAAGATTGACCAAGACCAAGGCCCCAAAGACTATCGAATAAATAACCCTCAAACACTGAACACACACGTCTTAATGAAGGGAAGTGGATAACTGAACTAAACTGCACTGCACAGACAATGAAGACAGACTTAGACATGACATGAATACATTATAAAAATGATGAATAGACGATAAAGATACAAATATAAAGTGGTGTCAATGAAATAAAAAGGAGAAAATGAGTCTTTCTCGTCTACAATATACAATTATAATCTAATCTAAATAGATGAGTTTACATTATTTTCAGCTTTTTTACATGTGAATGTTTTAACTTTTGCTGGGGCAGGTTGTTTTTTTTCTCCAAATCTTCCTCCTTGCTGTAGACTTCAAGGGCAAGTCATGAAGGGAAATTGTACTTGAAAATCAACATTGGTACAAAGAATAGAAAAAGCTCTACAGAGTGTCTAGCACAGTATAACATTGTAAGATATTTTATAGCAAAAATTATAACAACTTATCCAATGAAATGCTATTGATAAACATACAGTTTAAGCCTGTGATATGATGAAATAGCTTCACGTCACTGTATCTGTACATCTTTTGGATATGCTGTATGAGTTAACGTTGACATCTGTTACAGTTACATTGTCTAGATGACTTTGTAGGTCTACTAAAGGTGACAGTATCAAAAGGCAAAGTAATAATAGCATAATCAAGTATATCCAGCATACTGACTTTCTCTTCAATATCATAGAAATTGAAGGAAGTAAATTAAATTAAATATGCAATATTCAATGCAACTATACTGTGTCTATGACATTATTGTTGAATATACTGTGGTGGCAACTAGTGATAATAATGTTACCGATGACAACTAATGATGAACAATGCATTTTCTAAATATATAAAAGGAAGTGTATAATATTAAATGTGGCTAAACACAGCAGGAAAAGCCTTTATGTTGGTGGTTGAGACTGATCGACTGAGTCATGTGGCCATGTTTGGCTTTAGTAAATGTACCACTGCAATGTTCCCATTAATCGGGAGGAGAATTGTACTTTGCTTCAGGTCAGGTTTTAGAATGTCAATGGAAATTCTGAAATATGTGAAATTCAGTGAAAATAGATCATCATTCAAGGAAACTGGAACTGACTGAATCCAAGCTTAACATGATGCAAACTGAGTAAAAATGTAAAAACACACAGCTACAGAAATGTAGCTCACAAAATAATACTGAAACTCTCCCTCTTCCCCTCTGTCTGTAGCAGACAAGCGCACACACTTACTCACACACAGGACTGGGCCACCTGTGTCCTGTAGAGTATTAGTGGTGCTGGTTGAGGTATTACTCTAAGTAATGTTGTAGACTGGCTCATTAGTCACTACACACCTTCACCCCAGAAGAAGAGAGGCAATTGCACAGGCACACATATGGTGTAGACACCAACACACACACACACACACACACACACACACACAAACCTCACACCTCTATGAGAGAGAGTTGGACAATATCTTGATGTGTGAGCGTCCATGTAATTTTGTGTCTTCACTGTATACTCCGTTTTGCCATAACAGTACTGCAGCATCAATAATTAAGTGTTTAATTACAGCGTACATAGACAGCAGGACCGAGAGAGAACATGCGGTGTATGGGTGTAGAGAAAGAGTAATTGACTCAAGCCTCGAGCACATCACACACTTTCACTATGTGGTCAACTGATTTGACCAACCTTTTCAAAGTAATGTCTCGCTACAGGAAGATAAAGTAGATGCAAATATATTGTGAATTGGCTTTAACCACTATAGCCGCTATAGGTTCCCAGTAGATGTGGGAGTCTGTCCTGTGAGTTTCTTGTTGAGATCAAACCCGGGTATACAATGTAAAAGCTTTGATAAAGCGATCTGTCCTAACAGTGTGCAGCCAACTACTCATTAATAATGCATGTAACACTCTGCCACACACATATTTATGGAAGCATGGGCAGAAATACAAAGACACACACTTGATTCACACACCTGTGGCTAGGTAAACTGTGGCCTTTCAAAGGTAATTTATCATTCAGAGTAAGAAATCAGAGATGGAAAGACAGAAAGACGACAGAGAGAGGCAAAGAGAAGGTAAAACTTTGAAATAGTTTTAAGCTTAGTGAAAGTGGTTCAAGAGCCTTAGGCTATCCAAATATATTGACATTGAGAGTCACTGTCAACCTTATATCAAAGACACTTAACAAGAAAGGATCTCCCAACTTGAATAAGGATTATCCTGCTGTATTCTTTCTGATAAACAGCGTGATATTTTTTTTTGACTCGGATGAATCATCAACATAAATCAGCTCATTGCAAAGTATCCAATCTACAGGGACAGTGTATGTGTAGGTTCAACTTAAAGAAGTCTCAAAAACACAAAACTGTTCAGCCAATAAGATGATCAACTTTATTTTTCATATTTAAATCATATAAGGTACAATTGCAGTGAAATGTAATCCTGCCAGTTCATTTATAAAACCAATTGTTATGTGTATGTCTGGGGGGACACTCCTTTTGAGGGCTTGTATCTGTCATTGGTCTTAGATCTTGTCAAATGCTTCTGGGATTGCCCTTTTGGAATTTTACTTCCCGCAGTCCCCTTTCGCCCCTTTTAGATTATAGGATGCTCCTTTGTAATAGTCCATACTGCCAGAATGAGAACCTAAGTTGTAGGCTGCAGTTTATGTTTATGGTATCCCGTAGGTCATAGTGATGTATAGTTTCTGTAACCGTAGTTTAAGGTACAGTTACTGATTTTAGTTTTTTTAAATTAAGTCCACCTGGGATTGGGGAGAATTATTCATTGATGTCATTGGTGACGTCAACAGTGGTGTCCTGGAACACGCTCCAGACTGCATCACGTTGTGCACTGTAGGGCGGCCTCGGTTTGGCATAACCACGTCCTGACCCCAGGTGTCAATCGGGGCATGTGTCGTCGTTTGTGTACATACTTTGAGCACCTCAACAAGATGGCTGCTGTTCCCAAAAGCAAATAGTGATTCAGCTCTGTAGCAAATATGAATGTGAGTGATTTAGAGAGTTTATTCCACTTGCAAACAGCTCCTGCAGATGATGTCATATATGCTGGTCACGTGACGAGATACGACAGGGGCAGCCATTTTGGCAGTCATCGCGGCAGTAAATTGACAGGCACTGGCAGACTGTCAAGGATGGTGGATAACTGCTGTGCACCAGGTTGCACAAATAGGCGTGGGAAAAAGAAAGGTGTATCGTATTATCGCATTCCTAAAGACGCGGAGAGGAGGGAGAAGTGGATTGGAGCGATTAAAAGAGCCAGGAGCCTTCAGAAAAAGACTGAAAGATGGGACCCCCCGGCCGTTGGCTTTCGCTTATGCAGTGATCACTTCATATCAGGTGGGTGAAGGAATACAGTACAATGCTACAAAAAGTTTCTGGTCAGTTTAATTAAATTTAATTAGTTTAATTTAAGAAGTAGCACCCAGTTATTATAGCTAACGGACACTGTGATGTCCCTTTTTAACTCAACAAGTGTGGCTCTGGCGCAGCCTAGCCAGTTAGCAAGTTAGCTTGTAGCAAGCTAGTGGTAAACAAACCCGTGTTGAAATATTCCTTCTTATTTTGTAGGGAGAAAGAGTGATAATCCGTTGAGTCCGGATTTTATCCCCTCAATTTTCGATTACCTTCCATCTCCAGAGAAGAGGAGACATAAAACGAGACTGGAGGTTTTTAACAGAAGGCAGAAGGCTAAACTGCACAAAGTAGAGCAGGCAAAGATATCTGCTAACGTGACACTGCCTATCAAACTGGAATAATTTAATACTTACCCTTGCAGTGATGATGCCGAAGTTTTTGGATGTAAGACTCCACAGTTGAATGTTGTTTACGAAGCCGGACTGACACCATTTGTAAGCCTCCAAGCTTTTGTACGCTCTGAGGGAGTCTCCTGAGTACACTGATGGAAAGCTTACAAGATAGCTGTGGATGTCTGCGTAGCGCAAGTCGGGTACATCGTCTTCAGAGCAGGAGGTTATGCTCTTGAAAAGCACACCGGGTGAATTATATGGGTCGCTTATATTTAATCTCTCTAATTTTGTACTATAAAGCCGAATTTCACTTGAATTAAAATGAGAAGTATACTCGCTCGGTAAGAAAACACTGGCACCGGTGGTCATGTTGACTGCCAAAATGGTGGCTCCCAACCAAAAGTCACGTGACCGCAGGAGCTCTATATGTTAATGCAACAGGCATGACATTGTTATGATTACCCTGATTCAAGTCTGCAGCAACAATGGCTGCAGTGTAAAGATAGATGGTGTGTGAGAAATTCAGTTCACTGTACAGGTCCGAGAGGGCAGCTTCTGTACTTTCTTATGGTGTTATGTCGACCACTTGGATAAAGACAAAAATGTTATTTTGGTAGAAAGCACGGTCTGCAATTGATAGCCAATAACTCCAAATCAGGTGAGAAGGAACAGAATAGCATTTTAATATTCCTACTGTGATACCAATTCTTATTCACCATAAAGCACAATCTCCCTCCTTTTCTCTTGCAAAAGCTTTTGTTAGGTTGTATCTTTATATAGAAACCCAGGATTTAACCAAGTTTGTTGAAACAAAGGATAAAATCGTTGATGAAGATACAGAGGTCTTCCAGTTTATTATCCTATGCCTGCCCCGTATATTGACAAGCAGGGCACTGTATGATCCATGTGGCTTGGATCACTGCTGGACATTAATTCCACCAGGCTTAACCTCATTGTCTCCTCCAATGTAGAGATGGGTGTAAAGATGGACATAGAGATGGTCTATTTGTCAATCACCCCATGTATCCATTACTATTTTTCATTCGCCCTTCATTAACATCACCCATTTATCTCCCTATTCATACATCTCAGGACAGAGAATTCAATATCAGAGCGCCTTGAGGTTACTCGTAGTAGAGGATGAGACACAAAGATGCAATAAAGAGTGAAAAGTGATCGATGTCCAGAGGTCGGATGAACTGTCGGCATCAGGCTAGATGATCCGCCACCCATCACCTACCTTTAACACACACTTAGACGAAACACACAAAAAGCTGATCCTCACAACTATCTCTCACTTCTATCATTTGAAAATCCACTGAAGCCAATTTGAATCCTTGCTGCTTACGCATCTTGTGGCACCAGTACATGGAAAAATGATAAGAACACCAGGGTGTTTACTTAAAATACACAAGACAGACACTTGGCAGAAGTTATGTTTATGGACATTCATAAATACTCCCTTTCCATTACTAATAAGACAACAATGGTGATGCCTTATAAAGGCAGAGTAAGGGGCGAAGTGAACTCGCTCTGAATGTATAAAACCAGTTTAAAGTCTTGATATAGTTGAGAATCTCTAACTCACTTCTAAGTAGAAATAAAGGGTGGGAAGAGAGGGGGAGAAAGAGAGAACATCCCTACGGTCCAAGCACACATTTTCACATGGATCCTGCAGAAGAAATATCTCAGTCCTCACTTTCTACTCTTTCTGTACATGCTTTACCCATGCTTCTATTAGTTGTAAGGGATCATTTAAACCAAACCCACAGCAATCACACTTGGAAAACTAGTGTGAAACCTTAGCCAGAAAAATGATTAAACTAAAACCTAGAGAGAAGGGTTACTGCAGTGGGATACGTTATGTTTTGGGGGCATTAGATATCAAATAGATATTCACTTCAACATTTGTGTTGTATATTTGCCTGTTATGCAAAACTGAAATTCAAATATTTTTTTCAAGGACTTCAATCCAATAGACAATCCCACCACCACTTAGTAATCAGAGTTGTGGTTTACTCTGCAGCTGAAGCTCTCAAACTCAGAGTTGTGGGATTAATCCATGTTTGTCCTTTTTAAAACCGCAAAGAACAACAGACACATTTTCCATTGTACAGTTTAACATTCATACCCCTTATCTTAGTTTCCATATATCTATCTAGGAGTGTGGTAGGCATTATAATGGTCCATCAAAATGTACATGCAAGCTAAATACACCCTGTTAATTAAAATAGCTTAAACTGATCATCACAAACTTAGCCATGTCCCAAAGTATAGTCCAACATTCAATTTGTATTGTTTGTCTTTGGGAGAATCAAAAATGATCTCCACTAGTTTTTAGTAGATTAAACAAAGTTAAAAATCACCACATGGTTTTGGTTATTAATTATACAAATTCAAGTCTACATTGATTTGACAAAAAGCAGATGGTGATTAGAGCCCAAATTAATGAAGATATCCTTCTGTACAGCTTAGTGCCAAAGTAAAATTGCAAAGTGACAGTTGGTTCCTTTAAGTGGAGTGAGTCTTACCTCCAAAGCAGCAGATCTCTTCCGCAGCAGCTGTTCAATTTTCGTTGCTGCTCTGGCAACCAGCTCTTCTGCGTCGTTTTGCTCCACAGTGTACAGGTGTTGGTTTTGCAGAAAAATCTTCAGATAAAGAGAGAGTGATAAACATGTACACTAGTGAATACAGTTATTGATTTAACAAATATCATGTGCTATTTGTAAACTTCTTGAAATGATTAATTTATGTGTGTGGAAGGTCCATAGCAGTGTTGAATGTGCTTAATGCTCACTTTCAATGCATGTGTGTGTAGCATGTGGGTGTTTATACCTCAGTGAGGCTCTTCCCAGCTGTGGCTGTGTCTGCCAGGGTGACAAGCTCCTTCTGCATTTGATCAACCCATTCTTTAATCCTATGGGACAAAGCAATGAACACAACCAAAGTTCACTCAGATGCAACCAGCTTAGAAAAGACATCACAAATATTTCACGGTGCAACTAAACTGTCAATCAAGTAATCTTAAATCTTTCATCTCAGGAGACCACCTAGACTGAAGAAACACAAAAAACAAACAAGGACAAAGAGAATCACTCTTATAGTTCAAGCTATCAAACTCCAACCACCGGGAACAAATACAATGTTGTTAATCAAACACGTGTCACTGGGTGTCAACCAATACCATTACTTTCTGAGAGTTCAAACATGAAGACATCCAATCAGATAAGTGTCATCCAGTGTTGTGACCGTGGACAGTGATATGAGAGGACAGGCCAGGACCGACATGTTTCTATGTATATCAAAGCGGTCTGGGGACATCAGGTTCAGCCTGCTGGTGCCAGACACTAGGTTATACCTTCCTCTCATCCTCCTCAAATCAATTGTCAAACCACAATAAGCTCACTGCATGCATTATGAGACACTGACACAGTAAATTACTGTGTGCATCCTGAACACAGTGGCTGTGGATGAAGATAGACGCGCTAAGAATGTCAAAGACCTGAGACATTATGCATTAAGTGACACAGTGACTTGTTATCACCGGACTCATCTAAAGGCGCACCTGGAATGAGAGGCTGGGGGATCAAAATACATGTGTTCATGCGGATGCATTAATTCAACTTATATACTGCCAAGTAAGTACACACACACACACACACACACACACACACACACACACACACACACACACACACACACACACACACACACACACACACACACACACACACACACACACACACACACACACACACAGGGTTATTAATATTGTATGAGAATAATAACAGGTTGGCATGTGATACAGATGCTCTCATTGCCATGCATTCACACCGGCAAAGACTCAGTTGCAATCCTCCCCAATAGCAAAGAGACATGTCATACTCCCATACACACACTGATATAAACATAAAAGATATGAGTACTCAGAAAATATTCCTCAACAATTGCCATTGGAGCAGTGGAAAAAGTGTCTTGAAAGTGAAAATATGCGGCCGTCGTATAGCTCAGTTGGTAGAGCTGACGGACCATGTACTGGGGTTTGGTCCCCAAGCAGAGGACCTGGGTCCAAATCCAGCTTGGGACCACGTGCTGCGCGTCATCCCCTCTGTCTCCCCCTTTCATATCTATCTCTCTATTAAGAAAAAATCTTTTAAAAAAATTATAATATGTGCGCGTAACATGAATGGGAGAAGACAGCGGAGGAAGGTGATCGGATGGAAACAAAGAGATGAAGGTACAGAAGATCAGAAAGCTAGAAAAGATATAGGAAGATGCACTGGGGACATAAAATACAGAGTAGATAGGGAAAATTTGGAGCAAGTACAAAAAGACGAGACATGTTGAAATAGCAGGAGTACCGGAGGGAAGGCACAATGGTAAATGTTTTAGGGAAAGAAACAGTAGATAGAGATATAAAAACAGGGTCAGTCAGTTCAGATTCTATTCTTTAGTTTACAAAGACTTATTTTTGAGGAGTGTTGGACAATACTGTACTGGCTTGTCATAAGTGATTTAGAGCCACAGAGTGTTGTTTGAGTACTGATTTTTAAGCTGCCAACAGATGCAATGGGACCAGTTGTGCTGGATGAAACCAGACGATCCAGAACAATAAATGTAGCATGAAATGCGTTTTTAATTTTAACAGTTCTAAAAAGGATAGAGAAACAATAGTGGAGAATATTGCTTGATAAAAATGCTTGTTTTTTAATGCATTGGATTCTTGATCTTGCAAATAACACTTAAAGAAACATCAAAGCAGCATATCAATCTTTGACACTGGATGGAGGGGATCCTAATATGTAAACATACTTAATAAAAACTCATTTATGATCCTTGCAATATAGTGAGCAGCATACTCAAAACAACTGCGTATTGAGATTTTGAGAAACTGCCTCTGCCCTTTTTTCACTCTCTTCTTTCCCTCTAAATTATCTTCCCTTGATCCTCTTCTCTCCTCTGCCCTAACCTTCCTAGTCCCCAAATCCCCAAATAACAAACAGTTTGTAAGGTGTTTCAGTGGACCTTGGTACCCTAAGCTCCAAAGCCTGAAGCATTGACAAGACAATTGTGAGTTACGTGTATGTTTGTCTGGACGTGAGTGTGTTTCCAGGGATTTGACATCCAGAGAAGTAGAAGGCCTCTTTACAACGTTTAGGTTCTTTGAAATGTACTGCTACCAGTGCAAATCTCTATAACAAGAACTCCCAGGTGCTGACAAATAAATGACACAACACAGGCTGTGGTGCAGTGTGTGGGCAATGTGCATGTACAATATTGATGACATGGACGTTTCCCCCCTAAAATCTATTCATAATATTTTGGCTTCATGAGAGTGCCTCACGCAATTCTCACGATACTGAATCCCTTGTATGTGTAATTGTGTTGTCTGAGTGTAACCAAACAATGTAATGTGCAGACAAAGAAGTTTTCCCTGTAAAACTCTCACTTGGCTCATTATACACAGTAAGTATCATATAATACAAAGTTATTCTCCAACTCCCCAAAACGTATTGCTTTATATGAATAGTTGCAGTGAAATCCCCTGGTTAAATATGCCATAAACGGTCAAATGTATTATCTATAGGCATGGAAAAACCCTGCACAACTCGGCATAACTCCTTATCCTTAAATCATGCATTTCCAACCATCCCTTGAGGTCCTAACCTAGTTTAATGGCGTTGCTTCATAAATGTCACAAGGTGAGTCCTGCTCTCAGCCTGTCCTGGTTGATCTATGTAAAGTCAGATCACTTCTTGCATGTAATGTTTCTCATTCCTCACTATATATTTACAAATAGGTGAAACACAAGGAATATTATCTTAGCATAATAACACTGTTATTATGTACTGTATGATGTAAGCTTATTTTCAATGGCTAAAATAACAATGTGATTCAGAGATGCCAAATCATTAATAAAGTCATTGTTGTTGAGCTGAGGTAGTTACATTTTTTCTGCTCTGGTTGCTGTGCTTTGATTACGGCAGCCTCTGGTATAACGCTGGGTAATTAAACACACAGACACACACACACACAAGCACAGACACATACAAATGGCAATTGGGTCAGACACTGCCCTACATTGTTTTTCAGGCATAGGAAGAGCAAATGAGAGTGAAACAGAAAGTGAGCTGGAAAGACAGTACAAGTAAGAGGGAGACAGATGTTGTGATGCCAGCACTTTGGCTCTAGATAGAGTAATGAGCTGGCCCTTAGAGTGTATCTCAGTGGGCCGCTATGTTAAACTACAGTGTAATTACACATCATTACAGAGGCAAAGATGGAAGTCCAGACAGCAAAGCGGAATGAGGCATGGACACACCAACGGAGATGCACGGAAACAACCTGCGTTGCACTGCTCATGCTCTGTATATTATACACTAACACCAACATGACCAATTAAGTCCTTTACAACCTAACAAGAATGTTTAAGCTCTAAAGTGGTCACGCAGAACCTGCTTGTTTTAGAACAAATATCACCTTAGATTTGCAACTAAGTCATGCTTGGGTATCTAATCCCGAAATATTACGGGCACAGTCGAGCCAACATGAGTTCATTGCTACAAACTTTTTCTTTTTTAAATGTTGCTCTAGATATCTAAGGCTGTGCCAAACATAATTCTCTAGAGAGGCTACATAACAGTTATTTGGAATCTTAATGAAAGACAAAACCAGCTGGTTAAAGGAAAAGCAAAACTATCTTTACACAGGCAGTGGTTTCCTTCTATCTGTGATCAATTCAATACAGAAGAATACACTTGATAAAGGTAATACATTTAATTTTTCTTTTGCCGACTTTTGTCTTATCTTTCATATCATCATGAATAAACCAGAAAACAAAAACAACTTTTCATAGAGCCATTTTAAAGCCATGTTTAGATACATGCCTCTCATATCACTGTAATGGTGCAGATTGACATACGCGGTCATTCACTTAATTTAATGTTTTTTAAATACCAAAATAATGTAGTAATTACATTTGCATTAATTAATATTTCATTTGTATACTTGTGGGGGATTTGTTCATGTTGATGTTATCCACAGTAAATGTATTTTCTTTTTACAATAAATGTGACAAAGAGGACTGTCTGGTATCCAGGATGTGGCTACTCCTCTGCAGAGTCCTTGAAAACCTCATCTGCTCATGATAGAAATTGAATTCAGCAGGCAATCATGGAAATATAAAAATAGTGAATAGTGATGAATGGTTACCATCACAATAGTAAACCTATGGAAGTATAAGTGCCCAGTGTAATAGGCATTCATAATAGATGCTGGGGACAAAGACCGTTTGCAGGTCTTCATGCTGTAACCTATGGAGAACATGACCCAGGACATGTTCTCAATAGGTTACAGGTTAATGTTGGTGAGAGGAATTTAAAAAACAAACTGTATACTGTACCTCGTAAATAGTTTTGTAAACGTGTCACACATCAGGAGATTTAGCACAAAAGGCTGCTAACTGAGTTCTTTGCTTTGCTACAGGCTGCCCAACTATTGGTGTGTTTGCTGTCACTAATGTTTACACCAGAGAGTTGCTGATGGTAAATGATGTGCTTCAAAAGTCCAGTTTGCAGAAGCTCCTTTGAAGTAGTGTCTTATAAGTATCAGTTTTTTAATGTCCCTGTAACATTATGTTGGTGCGGTTAAATATTTCAATGTGCTGAGAGTATGTATACCTTTACATGAATAGGGTGAACACAATATTGTAAATAGCTGGCCTGGTAACCAAACCTTTTATTCAATTAAAACTGTAATATGATTCAATGTGTGCTAAATGTGATAACATGCAGACTTATTAGGTAACTAAACATATAAATGTTTATTCCCAGCATGTATGGCACAAACTCTTAAAATGTATGTTAACTTGTCTTAAATGTATATGTATATATATATACAATCTCCCGCAACAGTGAAGTATATATAATCATGGTTTCTGTTATCTTAAATTAAGATATATATATATATATATATATATTCGTTGCCAAACATGTTTGGTGGTTCTTAATGAGAGGTTCAGGTGAACAATGCAGCCATCCTGAATAAGAACTGGATTTACATATAACCTTGTAGGGATCACCCATCTAAAAAGGCATTTACAATTGTAAAAGTCCAATCACTGATTCAGCAAATTAATATAAGATTGTGTTTGCCTTACACGTGTAGCACGTTTCATATTATCACGTATGAATTAACGTCAAGGATATACAAGACCTTCCAAAGTTTTAAGGCAAAAGACAAAGGCCAACTTTTTTATTTATTTAAATAAAGGAACAGTCCAGAAGCCCCTGTAACTCCTTAACAACTTCATAGAGGAGCTGTCACGAGGCGCTGTGGCAGCAGACATATACCGGCGACAAACAGCTGATTACCGTAACCGACAGTACAAACGCCTGGACACGAGCAGCCAGAGCAAAACTGATAAATTGTCTACCTTCAAAATCACCAATAGTGCATGAAGCAAACGAGCTGCCCACCCAATTCTCCCACTGTGATTGCCTCATTAAATATAGCCTGATACTTATCTCTGAACAACGAGCGCTTTAGACCGGGAGTGTGCACACCACAACATGAACTGTTTGAAATGGGATTACAGGGGTTTATACTTACATGAGCTGTGTCGGAAACTGCGATGCCAAATACCCGTCCAGCCATAACATGACCAGAAACACCCAGGATCGTACCCTGCAGGTATCCATTGTTAAAAAAAAGGGGGGAAATTCCCCGACGCGCGTCAACACCAAATGTGGTCCGCTCCCCTCCGCCTGTGAATGGGAGCGGCGAACAGCAACAGCGTGAGTGGCAGTGTCGCTCCCTGTCAGATTAACGAGCCCTGACAACTCTAATCTGATCACCCGGCCGTCCGGCGCTCTAACAGGTACTGGAGCTGGATCTCTCTCTCTCTCGCAGTCCCTCAGTCTGTCTCTGTCTCTGTCTCTGTCTCTGTCTCTCTCTCTCTCTCTCTCTCTCTCTCTCTCTCTCTCTCTCTCTCTCTCTCTCTCTCTCTCTCTCTCTCTCTCTCTCTCTCTCTCTCTCTCTCTCTCTCTCTCTCCCTTCTCTCACACATTTATACGGCTGTCTCCCCTCCTCAAAACATATGCAGCTTTTATCTTGTAGCCTAATATGACTTGTGTCAGTACTAGTCTTAAGTGCTTTGACATAATGCAATTTTGATTATATCCCTAAACCTCACTTTATATTTATTTCCTTTACTCAAGGTGCAAAGCATTTGTTATTTGGTTATTCTTTTACCTAAAGAAACACCTGCTAAAAGGAGGGTCTGACCACAGGTACCACACACACAACGGCAGGCACACTGAATACAGATGCAGGTTTGGCTCTCTAAAATGCCCGGCAACCTTTCAATCCCTGCAACCTGGAGGAATGGGAGAATTTACTGGCTTTGATAGCACAATCTCTGCCGGTCGCTATCAGTCATCCTGGTAGTAAGATTGGCAGCAAGCAGAGAAGCCGTCCCACATGGAATTGAATGCTAGTGTGACAGATCTATTGATTCCACACATAGCGTAAAATCTTATTGGCAAAGTACAGTAAAAGCCCAATAAATTTCAGTGTCATCAATCATACCTGTTTTATAAGATTGGATTTTGTGTAATGCTGCACATCCTAACATGAATGTACAAATTGCAAAAAATACAATCTCCCGCAACAGTGAAGTATATATAATCATAGTTTCTGTTATCTTAAATTAAGAACATAACACTTTAACTGAATACTTGAATAAGAAAGCGTAAATTCAAACCGTATTGTGTGTGTGTGTGTGTGTGTGTGCGTGTGTGTGTGTGTGTGTGTGTGTGTGTGTGTGTGTGTGTGTGTGTGTGTGTGTGTGTGTGTGTGTGTGTGTGTGTGTGTGTGTGTGTGTGTGTGTGTGTTTCAGGCCTGGAGGGAGGGCAGGGCAGCACAAGCGAGATGCTTGGGGATTTGGTTATCAATCGTTGCCTGGCAACCACACACCATCTCTCGTGTCCTCTCCCCTTCCCCCTCCTCCCTCCACCCAGTTCTCTTTTTGTCTCTCCCATCACCACCTCTCACCCTGCTCTCACTGCACTGCACTGCACTGTTGCTCTTCCCGTTGTCATCCCTTCCCTCTGTGTCACTTCACCCTCTCCCGCAGCACCTTTCTCACACTCATTTCCCCTAGCAGAGGAACAGATGCACCTGCTGATGGGAGGGAGAAAAGTAAGTAAATGGTGAGAACAGGAGAGGTGGAGTGGAGTGGGGGAACATAATAGCAAAGAGCGTTGTGGAAAGGATGGGGTACTCTACTGCATTCCCATTCAATACTTTTGTTTTGTCCATGGAACATCTCACACTACATCCTGAAAAGGAAGAGGTGTCAGACTAATGCCTGCAGTGCTACGCATCTCCTCATGTTTAATCTAAGAAATGGATATTAGTAATAACATCTGTCAGACAGACATTCACAGAGCATGCATCTCTCTCTGCAGCCTGAGACACTGGGCAACACATTCCGTAGGCTCTATATGGTTACATCATTCACATTTTGAACCATCAAAAACTTAATTTCACTCGGGAAAAT
The DNA here is from genome assembly GCF_036324505.1 of Eleginops maclovinus. NCBI lineage: Eukaryota > Metazoa > Chordata > Actinopteri > Perciformes > Eleginopidae > Eleginops > Eleginops maclovinus. Next base: position 14,184,143 of record NC_086350.1, on the reverse strand, counting down.
TGCAACAGTTTTGCTTTACCTATTACAGTTATAACCTGGTCATCCCTATGGACCTGCGTATTTTACTCCACACAAACATGAATTTTGCAAATAATTAAAAAAATATTTATTTGTGTCCAAATTAAGTATGCACACACTAAACTGTTAATATTAGCCTAATAGGCTAACCCTGAGCCCTTTAGCATCCCTATAAGAGAGAACCACATGTATACACGGACATATCTGATAATCATGTCAATGCAATACTGTGTAAAAGCCCCACTGGGTAAGGATTGGTTAGTCAGTGAAAGATGCTGTTATTTGATAAAGGATACTGCCATCTGGAGGTTATTTATTAAAATCACATTTATCAGCTGCTGTTACAGATTTATGCTTCAAACTAGTTGCCTTATTTTAGTAACATGTTATGGATGTATGTGGATGTATGTTACTTTCTTTTTAATAAACATCAAAATAAGCAAATAATAACACTCAAGTACGTCCACAATGCAATGTTCCAATGTTGCCTTACCCACACCCTCTACATCTGGCACCCCTGCTCCAATGCTATCACCACCGAACACATAAAGTATCCACATCCAGACAGACATCCAAAATATAAAGAGAGGTCTTCCATAGTAGTTCCCGCTACAGGTGTTTCACTAGGTATAAACAAGTGTTTGTTCTTACAGCAGGTAAATATATAACAATTTAGTCAAAAAGAATGGGGTGAATATAACTTCCTTTAAATATAAAAGATAAAATCGTATTTGTTCCTCTGAATGTAATTTACTATTACAGTCTTTACCTGTCTACTGGCAACATGATCTTATAAAAAAACAAATTTAAATCATATCGAAAATGTAATAAAATCCAGCCAATTCTTGAGTTGTCAGGACCCCAAACCCACATGGGCCGGAGAAGAGACATCTACAAAAATACAAACTACATAGATCTGATAAATATAAGAAATTAAATTAAGGGCGCAGAGTGCACATTGGACGACCCAAAACCAGTTCTCAAAACAGATGCAGAATCAATGTGACAGATGCCTCAAGAAAAATGTCAACCTGGAGCACACATGAAAACTAAAGAAAAAATGCAAGTACTTGGAACTCACAATGAGTTCTAAAGAACCTATAGACAACCAAAGAACGTGACCAAGAGAAAAGTCTTCAACAGAAAGTCGCACCAGCAGCCCAGTGGACGAAATTCTTGAACATGAATGTTAAAAAAGACAATGTTTAGCAACTTTTAAACTTCACTGCAAAATAGAAGTATCTGTATGCAACCTTGTTTATATTACCTAATTGTATAAGAGTCACAGAGTATCTGTATAGTTTTGGCAATTAAATGTTAACTTTTGCATTGTTCATTTGAAGAGCTACTTGAAGAACAAAAGGGCAGGGTCCACAAAAACAACACAATGTTATCCTATGAGCAGGTCTAATTAATAGATGATAATTAAATTAATCCAAAAAATAAAGAATGTAGTTTGTTAAGGTGTTACTTTCTCACTGTAAATACAACCTTCATAAATCAAAAACACAATGTGCATTATTCTGGCACCATCTGGTGGTCTCATGAAGAATGGCACAGTGACACTTACTACACTGTTAATCTTACTCGAAAAAATAATGCAGTCAAACAAATAGACTAAGACTTGCAGTCTGCAGTGAAATAAACTAGGAATCGAAAAACTGGTTATATTCTCCTAAAGCAATCATATGTAAAGCTGCAAATAATACATCAAAGTAATAACACAGGTCATAGTTAAATGATATTCCCCTTGGAGTTTGTTCTCCAAGCAAAGCATCAATCTGAACTGAAAGTGGTTGAAATACTGCAAGACAACATTTAAAATATACATATTTTTCATTTGATTTTAGGATAGTTACACCAAGTCATTCAATTGCTCTTTTACGATTTAAAACGATGTTTCTACACTAGTAACGCAACTTCAAAAATAAATTGGACCCAAAGTGAGTGACCAAAGCACAAACAGTGTTGTTAAAGTTGAGTAAATAAAGATGATATTACCATCCTAAACAGGAATCATTATTAATAGCATGCTGTTCAACTTGGCTGGCTGACGACAGAGGCAAGGAAAGGACAAACCGACACATGCACCTGTGATTTTTTATCCAGACTTTAGTGGAATTAATGTTGCACAGGCTCATTTATACACATTTAACCATAGCAATGTGTGGGAGAGACTCTGCTACAGCGGTACAAGAGTCGGGAGCTACAGAGAATAAGCAGAGACATGTATGTAAACACAGGAACGATTTGCTTGCCCTCACATTAGGTAGTCTACGTTTAGTTTAAGCTTAGCCAAAGTTAGCTAGCGACAGCAGTCCGAAACCTACATTCAAACACAATTATGTAGGCCTATTGCTTGACTTACCTTGTAAATATCTTCAAAAGACAACACTGTACAATACCACACAGTACATTTCCGAGCGGCCTCTTCTATTCCTTACATTTTAAAGTCAGCGCCATTCTACCCTGCGCATGCTCAGACCCAAGGTTTTTATTAATATTTTCGGTTCTAAATTGCAGTTTATCCCAGCACCCAGCCCTACATCCATGGTCTCAACACTGAAAAACAACACGTAAAAGGCTAACTTAATGCTGCAACTGATACTTTGTAAAAAAAAAATTAAAAAAACATAACGAAGTATTATTGATTACCTAGTGAAGTTAACTAATGCACATTAGTCAAGACATCTATAATTGTGTGAAGTCAAAATATGTTATCCAACTGTTAAGCAATTCGGTCCCTATTTAAGAACAACAAATGTGATAATGTTATTTCAAAACAAAACCAAGCTTCACTTTGCGGGTTTGATATAGCTCTTCTTAATATTTATTCTTTAGACTCAGGGGAAACAGCTGATTTTCTTTACAGCACAATTTGCATAATATCTCAACACATCCTGTGTACAACCACAAAACCATAACATTAGATTCCTTGTTTTTACACGGAGTGAAAAACAAGACAATTTTACAAGCATATTTCTTTACAGTCAGCATACAGATAAATCTATACATATCTCTGTCTCTTTTAAACATAATCTGTAGGCAAAATATACAGACAAACCATCAACAAAACATGCAACATCCAAAACATAAAGTCTTAGACAACTGTTAAAGTTGAATCGATTTTTTTCCCTTTGTGTTGTTTTCAGCCGTGTATGGGACATGGTTGCACAGATAGTCATTGGTTGACGGAACATGTTTTGATTGATTACAGTCAACTCCCCTTGCACAACTATAGACACACATTGCTGTACAGTTATAAGTCTTTTGTGATTTTTTTCGACACTCACATGCTCAAACTTCAGACAATATAAACATTCAATCTTTGTAGAAAATAAACACTTTATATACACATGTCAAAGGACTCGAGTCACATTCACACCTGTCAGAACGACAACACATAGATGGTTTCACAATTACAGGCAACAGCTGATTTGAACAAACATTAATTAGCTTGAGGGAAGTCTAATGAAACACGAGGGGCTGACTGAGCATTTAGGGAATATGTCTTATTTACTTTACTGTACAGAGACTGGTAATTAGACTATGAGCATGATGTAGACAGGTGATTTTCCCCAAATTGTGCATTATGTTGAGAAACCCCAACGTGTCTGCATGTTTTTTCTTTTGCCACATAGATACAAAATGCACACCACAATGTTTTCTGCCACCACATACACCATTAGTCAGTTCATTTCAATGCAGAAGCACAAAACACATAATCTTGCATGTCATGACAGTTAAAATGAGACAAGAAAATAAACTATGTAATAATAAAGTGCACAATCTCTATGTAGATGTTAACAGCTTTTAACATTAATTTCTATTAAAATCAGTAAAAAAAATCTATTTATTTTATATTTTCTTCAATAAAGTACAAATTAAAGTTTTTTTTTCATTTTTCTGTAAGCCATTTTTAGACCATATGTTCACATACATAACATTTAGTTCCAAAAAAACAAATGCATTCAAACACATCTATGTTGCATAGAATTAAAAATCAATGTTTCTGGAATAAAAAAACAAAACAAGGTTGGCACAACAAAATAGTTATTGGAAAACTCAACCACATTCCCTTCATATTATATTCTTTCGTTACCCTTTGTAGTAAGATTTAGGTGACATCTTGTTTTAGGTGTGTTTCTTCTGTTATATGTTATTCTTTTAAAAAAATTGCATCAGCCCTATGATATGCCTAAACACAACAACAGTCGATCTGAGGGTCACTCAAAGTGTTTTTTCCCCCTATTCTTTAGATATGGTGGCAAAACATTGCAAGATAATTATATGTGGCCCCATCTGACTGACTGAAAATATGAGAGAACCCCAATGCGCCTGAGTGAGTGTTTTGGTCACAGGCAGTGAAAGAGGCTGGTTCACTGTGTTGTGGGAGTCACTGACACAAAACAGCTTGGTGAGTTTTACAGCACAGCCAGAAACACGGAGGAACCTTGACATTTGACAGGTAGGAACACTTTTTCTTAATTTGAAATGTTTTTTTCAAGGTTAAACTCAGAGGAGGGGCATTACTTACACACAGAAAGCAGAGCTGTCATACTGAGGTGATGACAGTCGCAGACACACGTATGGTTTTGACACAACTTGTGAATTACATGTCCATACCAACAGTGTAATTACATGATAGGCTACACAGAAATAAATATTAGCATACTCTAAGTAACAACCACAGCCTTAAAGTAAAAATGTCATACACTTGACACAAATGTAATAAACTCATCTCATCCTCAACAGTTGGCTTGTGACTTTCAACATAGCAAGTGATTGGACTTTGAAACACATAACTGCTGGTCATTGTATTGTAATTCCTGCCTCACACAATAGCATGCTAATGAAATAGCAAAATGTTACTGGATGTTGACGTTTAAAATTTTGCAATCCATCAAAGCCCTGTTGAACATCTAATGGTGCATCAGTGTGATCAAAGGACTAAAGGAGCTTTTTTTCATGAACATCCATGAGCTCACATAGGTCCACATTCACGTAACGGCTATTAAGACTGCCTACACCATAGACTAGAGTAGCCTACTGGATTGTCAGTGCGTCACTCACAGTCTCAAACAAACTATTTTGTATTATATATAATCTAGTAATATGAGAACAACTCTTGTACTGTATATGTTATTAGATATATTCTGCATCTGATACCTTTGTATATTATATAAACACCACACTGTACAGTGTGGTTCTCTGATATGCTCTGTAATCTGCATGTGTGATATCTACAATCTGAAGTGCTGTACATTTTCCATCATCACATAGCAAAAGTCATCTGTCTGACTTTGTTTTTTTATATTTTTACATACAACTGAAAGACTTTCATACAAAAAAATATGCATTCCTTCATATTTAACATTTCAAGACCACTGATGTCCACACACATCACAACCATCATATGGACATTCCCACAATGAATCTCAGATGAAGAAAACACCATTTTTTTCATTTTTCCCCTCTGAGAGATATGTTAGCGTAGTTGCAGAGCCCTATACCGACAAAGGCTCATGTCATTGAATTGGAATCATGGTAAGAAGGACACACTCACACAGCCATATTGCTGCTGGGTTCGTTTCAGAGCTTGCTGTGGTGCTTGCATGTTTGCATCTTAAAATCACAGTCAGCACAGAGTCGGTAGTGGAGGAGGTGGACGTGTGCTGGCAGTGTTGGAAAGATACAACTGTAATGGTATTAGCAGATCATTTCTCCCTTCTCAACACTCATGAACTCAAATACATTTGTTTGGTTCCTCTTTTGAAATATATTTGCTCTTATTTGTCTTGTTGTCAGATCTCTGAACTCTGGCTTCACCTTTTCTCCAGCTTGTTGTTGTGCTGCTCAAGGGTTGGTCTGATTGGAGCTCACAAACAACTTGTGCCAGCTGACCACTCTCTTTCTCATGTCAACCTTGTCCAGCCAGATGTAGGCTTCCCCAATTAGGGTCTTCTTCATGAACTTGCCTCCGTTGGACACCAAGAAAAGCTGGGAATACATCAGAGAGAAACACATCTGTCATGGCTTACTCGGAAGTTATCTGATTGATTGTGTTTGTGCTTTGTCAGCTTAAGAACCCATTCCATCTTGAAACCTGCATGGCTAAAAGCATGTTATCCAGCATTAATAATGCAACCACCATTGGGTGAAGAGGTTACAACCCGACAAAGTGTCATCTATTGATTAGCTGAGCCTTCAAATGAAATATACAGTAGTAATATAAAGATTATCCTATATTCCAAACAAAACTATCAGTAAATGTATTAATATTTGTTTCATATTACACATAGGTTTGTCTTTAGCATTATTGTCAAAACATAGTCAGTGAGTATGGTTTTAATTAGATTTGCCCATATTTATTAAACAACAATTGTTTGTGTTGAAATGAAGTTTTATAGAATTTACCAGCAACTTTTACCTGCTCATATCTTGCATCCTATTAGGAGGAGGTTCAATCTCTACAGCTGCTACATGAGGCTTTAGACCAGTTTATTTACCATAATGAGGTTTATGAATTGTATTTACAGAAGTAACAAGCCTCCCATTTTAATAACTTCAATAAAGCTTTTGAGAGATACTGGGTATGAACTTGACAGGTGGACAAAGTGTGTCGTTGTGTGGTTACTTATACCTGTATGGAGTGTCCAGTTGAGTTTAGGGGGAACCTGAAGGTCTCATTGAAGGAGGGCTCTCTGTCATGTCGACAAACTCTTGTCTTCTTCTTGATGATCCTTTTCTGAGTGGCTACATTTACCACATATAACTTCACATACAGATCTGAGGGCAAATAAGATACAGCAAGAAACAGGATTAGTGACGCTTCTACAAAGACATAGATACTGCCATTAATTCATGTTCACAAAAACAGACTACTTCCAGACCTGGTAGGTGGTCGGGGCTTTTGAACTTGTAAGTGATGTTTCTGCATTGAAGGATCTCCAAGACCAGTTGGTCCCCCTCTGTCTTTACCTCCTTCTTGAGAGCCACCTTGATCTCGCCTATAACTTGTGTTTTACCGGCTGAAAAAAGAAATGAAAAGAGGTATTGTGTGATACATTTTTGAAGTGTCTAAATTTGGATATTCTAGTCTGATTTTAACATAACTGAAGGCACATTCCTATGGTTGCACAAGAAAGCAATACATTTAAATTGTTTAACAGTTATGCATTGTTGAACCTGTACTCAGAGTATAATGACGTTTTTGCAGTCAGTTTCCTGACCCCCATCTGTCCAACAACTGCCACGCTACAGCCTAAGATGACCTAGTGCTCTTTGTTACAAAGTGTAACTAGAGAAGAAAGGGAGGCACCATGACACCTGAGCTACATGAAACGTAGATATAGTTATGACAGTGGGTAGGATAGTGTGACATCCACTTCTCTTCCACCACCCCAGCCATGCATAAAGTCATCAGGCTGTGTAAATATTGACAATAAGCACTTAACTGAGCATTTAACTACACATTTAAATAGTCTTTAAGAAAACACGGTGTAAAAGTTGTTGAAAGACTGTCTATGTAAATAAACAAATAAATAAATAATGCTGTTATACAAAGTACCCAGCAGGTGGAGACCTACAACCAAGTTACAACTGTTAGCAGAGGCCATTTCTGGAACTTGCCTTCATTTTCCGGGGTCCCTAGTTGGTGTTTGTCTGTGCCATTAGGAATAGTCTTTCCGCTGTAAGAAAAAAAAACATATGAGCATCATAAGTCATTAGTAATGATGGATTACTGTCAGCCTCAAGCATTACCGGATGTGCTTAGAATGAGCTTTAAATAGTCTTACATGCGTGGGACTTGAAAAATGGCACTGTCCACTCCAGTGCCCTCCCCATCTTCCCCATCCAGACCTCCATATGCGTCTCCCACAAGACTTGGGGCCGACAGCACCACTGACCCCGAGACATCACCCAGTCGGTGTCCTGGTCCTTAGGATGGCAAGAGCAAGTGTGATGGTGGTGATGAAATTACATATGTATTTATATGTGTGTGTGTATGTGTGTGTGTGTGTGTGTGTGTGTGTGTGTGTGTGTGTGTGTGCGTGTGTGTGTGTTTTTATATATATTTGTGTGTCTATCTATCTATCTGTCCATCTATCTATCTATCTATCTATGCCAACATGGCACATCTTTACTGACTCATGCAAAGGAAACACTTTACACCCCAAGCTATCTCTCACTGACAGTGCCACTGTCTGTCACACATAACTTTGACTGAGCATCACATAATGGCATATCAGGGGAAGGCAGATAAGTGTAAATGACAGCGTGTCCTTGCATTTAGCGGTGCTTTGTAAAGGACCTTGGTTTACTCATCAAGCCCACAGTTGAAGTAAATTAAGGATACAAAGTTTAATTCACAAATGAAAATTAATTGGGTTTGATCATTTTGGATGTCCTCTGATATACTTCCTTTTTTTCTTGGTTCCTGGTTGCTGCTGAGTCATGCTCATACAGTAGTGTGATTAGCTCAGAGAATATGTGAAGTGTTTCTGTCTAGCATAAGGATTGATTTATTGAGGTGTCCACTGTCTACGTTTCCAACGATTAAAGCCTGAACTTCGGCACAAATAGCTGGGAAGTAGGTTTTTCTAGTCATAAAAACATATTTATCAAAAAACAACACAACAACAACATACAAACACACACATGCACATTCAAACTTTAACAGACTGACATGAATGAAAATAATTAAATGAGAAATATTTTGATACTTACAATTTTTTACACATTTGGTTATATGGCCTATATTTAGTGTCTTATCTTTAATTATTTGATGGTTTTAGTGTTATAACATTATGGTTGATGAGTTAGTATTACTAATATTTAGCAGTTTCCTTTGTTGCCTCACCTTCCCCACCTGCTCCTCTCATGGTTAGCTGACCGCTTTACTGTCATTGGCTGGTGAGAGCGCGTCCTGTTGACTGTGTTTCCTGGTTTGACTGGTTCAGTCTCAGATTTGTTTCCACTTTGTTTTAGGAGGCAAATTTGGGAGAGGATTGGGTAGGGAGGGGAGCCAAACCTGTGTGTGTCTTTGTGCATTTTTTGTGACTTTTCTGAGGGTTCATTCATATGGCACACACATGCAGACACACAGAGCGACTACAGCATCACAAAGTCCTCAGTGGCCAGGGAATAGTAGCCAGGGAAGCTGCAACTGCATGCTTACACTGGGCTAACATGTCTAAGGAAGGGATGACAGCATAGTACTTTATTTTGAAGACACCAAACTAAAAATTATGCATAAACATGAATGGATATTGTTAAAACTATGTTAATACAGAACAAGAGGCGAGGGATTGCCATCCCTGTTTGGTTTCTTTATTTGGGTTAGAGATCTCCATGTAGAAACCATATGTTTGGGATTGGCACATGCAGAATTGATGTAGAAACAGGGGTCTGGGGCTCTTATTCGTAACTAATTAAACATAAATGTTTCTTTAGTTTTGTTGTTGAGTTGAAAATGTTAGACTATACTTCTGTGTATGTCATTCACATCAATATATCAGCTTTATGTCCTACTTAAGATAACAAATTAGGTAGCATGTAGGCAAAAATGTTTAACAGATGGGAAATTCTGAAAAATATTTTATTTAGTGCACTATGTGCCAGATTTATAAATATTTAAATTAAGATTTAAAGACATTATGCAGCAAGTTGAGGATTTGATATAGCTCACTTGTTATCCTAACAAACTTGGGTTTTGTTTAGTGACTATAATAGAAAGATTGATATAACTTGGAGGACTACGAAATATAACTCATAAGAGATTTTTATTTCAAAACCAATATTTTTGTGCTCACAATAAAAGTGAAGAGCAGAAGGCAAAGGTAAAATGTTAAGGAGCTAATCGCACAGCGAGTCAGGTTTTTTTTCAAAGGATCAACATAGCTTGCATGCACAGGAAAAAGGAAGCATGTCACAGGAAGTGTATTATGGGTAGGGGTGGGATTTACTTGGTTGCAGGCGGGACTGTTGCACAGCCGCCTCGGCAGCAGCAATGGCTATCCCAGCATCCTCAAGGTGGGCCTGAGTGACGCTGCTCTTGCTTTGGCTTCGGGAGGGGCCATGGGAGCGCAGTTGGCCATCAGAGGAAGACTTGGAGCTACCTGGGCTGCTGTGAGACTTTTCCAAAGGCAACATCTGCATGTCTGCAGAAAGAGGTAGATGGTAGGTTATGACTGCTCATGGTGCTAGAGAGATGTAGACGAATTCATACTGTTAACCTTATTATTTTGTTCTGCTCCACAGCAGTCCTTATTGTGCCATGTAGCAATTGACAAGTGCTTAGAGTGTAATTACTGCAGGAAATTATTCTCATTTAAGTTTCTATGGTAACAGCCTCTTTCTTTTTGAAGAATGAGTAAGGGACAAAATCAAGAATCACATTTGTCCCAAACGAACACCCACCAAAGAAAATCTGTGTCATTGTGCTGATTCACAGATATTATGGAAATTGAGGGTGTATACAGTAAGTCGTTCCCAGTCTGAAAAATAAGTTATTAATGGAGACTTTTTTTTACCTTTGGCTGGATCAGGGAAGATTCCATGGCTTCTACTCTTGATGACAGAGTTCTTTGGTGAATCTAGACTCCCGTCTGGTCCTTGTCCCTGTCCCATACCAAGCCCAGGCCCCATCCCAGGGCCTGACATATGGCCTAGACTGTGTCCCTGACCATAACCCTGACCTGATCCAGACCCTGGTGGTCCTTGAGCAGCATTGTGGGCTTTGCTGTGCTCAATGCTCTCACTCTGCTCGTTCAGAAGCAGCCAACGAGGAGTGTTGTCTAGTTGGGCAGTGTTCGACAAGTCAATCAACACCTGAGACACAATTAACATACAAACACACATTGTTAGAAAGAAACAAAAATATTCAAAACTCTAAAACGAAGCCCGCATTTAGGATGGGACTAACAGGTACTGTGACATACAAGGGTAAAGGGAGAAGAATTTGGATTGTTTACATCAAAGCGTGTCCAGACTAGTGTTTTGCTAAAGAATTGTCATGCATACAGAATCAAGCACGAGACGAACAGCACTACAGACAGATTTACAGCCATAAAGCAAAGATTGACTAGGGAACTTGTGCGAGAGAGATAAGGCTCATAATATTAAGTAATAAGGAATGCTTGTGAGAAAAGCAGGCGTGAACTATGCGTGCGGTAAACATTTAAAGTATTTGACATTTTATTTTGAGATTCCAAAAGCACTCACTTCTCCCAGGAAATCATTGGAAGAGGATCTGTCATAGTCCCACACTGTCACCTCCAGCGTCTTTTTCTTTAACTGGATAAAAAAAAAGGGAAGGAGAAAGGGAAACTGATTATGACGATGGTTTGTGTGTGCATATGTAAGTGTGAGGGAGATAACTGTGTGTGCGTGGTCCAGTGTTTTTGTACATGTGAGAGGAGAAAAAAAATGTATGTGAATAAATTAAAACCTAGAAGGGTTATTGACTTTAATGAGCTAGGAACATAAGGACTTACATTATATTTGGTTTCTTCCAATATGCACACACATACACTTGTGAATATGTATATAGGTAAGTGTGACGGGAGATTGAAACATATCTCAGGGGTGATGCCGCAGCAGTTTTGAGACCGGCAGGCTCCAGCCATCAGAGATGTGATTAACAGAAGGAAGCCCCAGAGAGTCCAATGAAGGCCTCTATTTGACCACTAAAGCTACTGCATCTGCACTTCCTCACTGTTGTAATTACAGTTGTACAGTGTTGTATATTTTTCACAAACAACATAGCAAACAAAGACATCAATGAAGAAAACACAAGCACCCATATGCAATAACTAACACAGTGTGACAGAAAAGCACACAGCACAATTACAATGTTTCTATCATTATTTTTGTTAAATTGATATGCAGTTAGGCTGTCTGTGTTGAGGCAGCGTGAGAGCAGAAATGATGGTTATTGAGTTGAGCCTTGGGAGAGCTGATAAGGGGTTGCACAGGGATATGGAGGACAGCCCTGCGGACAAGGCATTGGGACAGAATCCTAAGAAGAGTATAATGAGACATCGACTTCACCGAAACTGGCCCGCAGCACAAACACTGACTGCACAAGCAACACAAAGGGAGGGTTTGTGTGTAAGGTGTTTGATAATGTCATGCTGCACAGTACCTGCTCCAAATGAATGTTCTTGTAGATGACAGTCTGGTTCCATTCTGGGTTCATGGTCTTCTGGGCATACTTGGTCCTTCTCTTGTTATCAGCACTGATAAGTCATGATATTCAGAATGATTGGTTGTCAGTAATAGATTTACATTTCTCTTCCCTGCCTGACCCCATGGCAAACATTTACTACACTATGATATGCTCAAAAACTGCGGACTGAATAGATGCTTGTAAAATAGTCAATCTCCTGCTCTGGAGACATCAGAAAACAATTTCAAATGTAAATGTTCAAATTGTCTTGGATGATTTTACAAAAATCACAAAGCACTTCAGAGATAGAGGCTGAGAAGTGTTAAAAGTGAGAGGCATGGAGAGAAAAAGCAATGACAGGAGTTTTCTTAAACAACATGGAATTGAACAGATAATTAGACGAACAACAAAGGCCACAACAAAAGGATGGAGAAGCACTTTGGAGACATAATTTACAGAAAGAAAAAACAAAACACCAACGAAAAGCAAAGATCAGCACCACGCTACCTTGCATTCTGGACAACCATGACTTGGCTGAGGGAGTCCAGAAGAGGAAGAGGAGGGCAGATATCACAAACAAGAAAAGCAAAAACACAAAAGACAGTCAGAGAAGCTCAGAGAGCTTAAATAAAAGGCAGTAAAGGATAGAGAGCTGAGGCAATCAATATTCTCTGCAGGGTGTATCACTGTTTTTGTGCCCAAGCAATGTATGTGACGCAAGACCAAAAAACCTCACAATGATTTCAACTGGCTCATGGGTGAATGACTAATTCACTATTCTGAACTGTTGCTTCTTGTACCGTGGCCGTGTACTTATTAAAATATTCTTCAAATGAAACAGCAGGGGAACAAAAAGGCTCTCCTGTACAGCTTTCATTCTAAGTGCGCAATAGAAGGGTCTTATAATCTCATACACAGGTCTAATGGGGTCTTTATCTAAGAGCAGATACTGTTACAGAGCAGATAAGGCTGTATTGATCCTTTCTCTTGCTATTCACAGGCTCTTTGTAAGAAGCTTTTGGGTGGATCAGGCGAGAGAAGTAAAAGCAGGACATAATACTTTGCGGAAAATACACAAATTCAGCTTAGAGTATGATAGCATACACATGCTGTCTATGACCAGATAATTGAACATAGTATAATGTTTCAGAATGGCAAATTATCTCCTCTCACAACTTCCTATGTGGTATAAAACACCCATCCAGTAATCCAAAGAGATTGAATCAAATTAAACTACAAATGAATGCCTCATATCATCATCTCCAGTCTCATTCTCTCACACAAGCTCAGGTAGTTAGACAATTTCGTACAAGACACAATATAGGGTCAGAAAGAAATAGGGGGAGAGAAAACAAGACAGACACAGAAGCAGAAAGGCAGACAAAGACCAGACATTTGTGAACACTCAAACACAGTCAGAACTCACCCTCTCCCAGGTAAGAGGTAGACCTTGACAAATGGGTCAGAGTAGCCGTCGTTGTCCCTCTGGGCCAGGTTTCTGGCCTGCAGAACATGCACGATCAAGTTTCCCAGGTTCCTGTCATAATTGATTTGGAGCTGAGAGGAAAAAAGAGTGGAGGGGAGGCTGTGTGATGCAGACTGAACTACAGTTGAAAACACCTATCTAGTATGTTTTCTAAATGTTTAAATACCTGAATTTCTCCAGTGATGGGATGAGGTGTCCTCATGACCTCTATAGGCTACAGAAATAGGGGAGAGCATACAATGGTTGATAAATGATTCTTTTATGATCTGACCCACGAAGAATAGTTCAGGCAAGACATTCCCCTGAGATTAGGTGTTGTTAAAAGGTGCTCTGACCTAAATTGACCTCTCTACATTGTAATCTTACAGATGAATGGGTTGTCCTTGTAGACAATTGCTGAGTATAAATTTCTCACCAGATCTATGAGTCACAGGAGACATATGACTATCTGAAGAGTGCAATTGACTTGAAAAGTCCTCAAGTGAATTTTGAGAAGGTTAATTAAATATTCGATTCATACATGTTCATTAATAAAAAGTGTCTTTTACAGTAGATAATTAATTATATATTTCTACATTTGTGTTTGTACTGTGCTTGACATTCATCCCCATTTGTCATACCATAATGCATCCTATTTTTTCTATCAGTTTGACATGCCTTTCAAAATAACACATGTAAATGTCCTGTCGCGCTCTGATGAACACAGTTACACTGTTTGACCTTCACATGCAACCTTCCCTTTGAAGTGTCACGTACTGCTTATATGATTTCATATTGATATCAATTTTAATCCACAACCTTGTGTCTTTGTTTCTTGTTTATCGCTGGGGATGCAGGCTGGCCAGGGCTTGGCACACCACTGGAGGCAGCTGAGCCAGTACCCGAGTGGAGGAGGGCAGAACGCTCCAGTGCAGAGAGGACCCCCAAACCCCCAGACCCAAGCCCTGTTCCAGCCAAACCAGGAGCCAGCTGCTGGGACACCTTCTGCAGTTCTGCTGCCAATTGATTAGGGTCCACACCAGGGGAACGCTGCCCACCTACTGAGAAAAATTAACACAGTAATTCACCTTGAATGTATGTGAAATAGGTGCACAGATATATGCATGCATGCAGACGAACCAACAAATCCTTGTACATACCAGCCTTAAGCTGGACATGGTGCTCCAGGGCTTGTGGGTGCTCAGGGTCAGACAGCATGTCAAGGTCTCTGTTTGAAATGTATAATGGAACATCAACCAGTGTATCATAGCAGTAATCAGTCAGAGGGTGATATTTGTCAGATGATGGGATGTGGAATAAAGAGGAGGGAAAGGAAGGTGGAGAATAAGGTGCGGAGTTACCATATTGCAGTTAAACATTTTGGAGTTTCAGAGGGATAGAGGGGTAAATGATGACAGATGTAACTCACAGTCTAACACAGATCTCCGCCTCCGCGCATGGCTGGCCCACAATGCACTGCACTTCTTCATAAGTCTTTCCCATCAGAAGGATTCCGTTCCACTCCAACACCTGCATTCCTGTGATGTGATGAAAGCAAGCAAGCAGATTCAGAAGTATGTTATCAATTCCCACACAATATCTTATAGACTGTAGGCAAATTAGTTTCACCCCTCCCTCTTTATGAAATGAAACGTGATGCTATGGAACGTGCTGCCTACATGTAGCCCCCCACCAGACTCGTCTTTACATAGAGATAATACAGTTTCTAAAGCATTTACATACAGCTTCTAAGTCCCATTGATATAAAACAAGAATAACCTATTATTTCTATAATCATTTTTCCTTCAGACATTACAGGTTATTTGTGGTTACTTGAAACACATATGTATCGTTATAAACAAAACAAAACAAACATTTTGTACCTCACGAGATCTTGAAATTACGCGAGAACTAACTAGTTAAAGGTTTCCCTGTTAGGCCAACCTAACTTCCACCTGGAGACGGTCAATCTGACGCACACTTTAAAATGTAAGTCAATCGAATGATGCGTAAATGTGTCCGAGTCCATGGTTTCAGTGCAAACGTTGCACTACTGAAACGGGGAAGTAAAGAGGGTAAATAGCGAGATTTGTTGCAGCTATTACGTGAGACAGGACGGTTGCTGGAAATGTTTGGCTGTGAGTGCGTGCGTGTCTGGTCGCTTGCACTGCCCTCGTTACACTTTCTTAGGTGCGGGAGATGCGTTTCACTAGGGCGCATTTACTGATTTAAGTTCAACCTTTTCTTTAAAGAACACAATTTGTTCACAGCCGTAACGGCGAGTCCCCTTACACAGCTTCCCTTTAATACAACCGAACAGTTTGATAGTTTCACCTTGGTAAACCAGATAAAGGGGCTTACGCCACCAACAGGACTGGAGTGTGGAACAAAACAGGAACATGCGCAATCGGCGCGATTGCTAAGACACGGTATTTATGCTTTGGCGTCACAGAAGTGATGCTTCGATGTTGTATCTTACATCCAGTGGGAAACTTAATTAATATCGTGACAGAAACAGGAAACGTATCCAGCCTATTACATTGGTTTTACTCAAACAATGAATGATATGTCAGATGCAGAAGAAATTAGACTGAATACGTTACTAATAGTATTTAAATGTGTATCTTAATGGTATAATATACAACCACTAGTGCACTGAAAACTTAAACTTCCAACCTAGGCCAGAGCTGTATGCGGCGTTGGTCGAACAACTGGAATGTGTTCTTCAGATTTTACTTCTGCTTTCAAAGCATCTCATCAGCGGCTGTGATATTAAATGTTTGCATTATGACTCCCCATCCTTCTACATGAGCCACTGCTCATAAAGAGAATTCCCTCTGCATTCTGTATATATTTCGCTATATCTTCCTCCACTTTATTTATCTTTGCACCTGAAGGCATGTTCTTCTGCCATTCTCGTTAAGACAAAAATAAACGTCACATTTGCATAGTTACAGTTCTGTGTATGCTAGGTGAAGATTGCCCAACTGACCACTGTTCCTTTTTATATATCACAGCTATTATTGGCATGAAAAAGTAAATCCAGTTTAACATTTTTAGTCCTATTATTTCCAATCCAAAATGGACAAATATAAATAGTTGGTCTGTCTTTCACCCCCTCCCCTGTGTAACAGCAGTCACTGCAGTCCCTACAGAGAAGATCCTTTTTAAATAGGGAAACTAAAACTGATTTGGCCCTAAAAATAGCTGGAAAAAAAGCTATGTAAATTGCCAATGATATTCAGGGTCCTCTCTTTCCAGCAATAAACAATATAAGATTGATCATTACAACATTCTAATAATTTGTGTGTGTGTGTGTGTGTGTGTGTGTGTGTGTGTGTGTGTGTGTGTGTGTGTGTGTGTGTGTGTGTGTGTGTGTGTGTGTGTGTGTGTGTGTGTGTGTGTGTGTGTGTATATATATATAGCCTAATTGCTAGCACGGCCCTGTGCTGTGGACGGTTGATCGGCTTTTTCTGTGTTTGGATGTCATGTGTTGGGGAATGACACATGACAGACCACAACAATACAGCAGCAGCTCAAATCCCCATCTGGGATTCAGTGATTTAGGAAGGGATTTTTACTTAAGGCTTTTTACACTGCCCTATAAATAACAACAGTTTAAATATTTGCTTTTACAACATTAATCTATCAGGCCTGATTTTTATTTCCATGTGCTGCAAAGGCATGATTTATTGCGTCAACTTAACATGTTCTCTTGTAAAAGGATCTACAACATTGTTTTTCTTACTATTCTAAATTGCATGGTATTTTCAATTTTTCCCATGTGAAAGGTGCATGATGTATTCCCTGATTTGATATAACAATACAATTTAAAAGGGGCCAGGGGAAGCAGATAAACACTTAATTCATACCCCATCCTTTTATTCATTATTCTCTTACCCTCTACAACTTGTCCTGTTTGTTCTGCCACACCACCTGGGATGACCTTGGCAATGTAGGCTCCAATCTGTCCTCGGCTCCCTGGAATCTCCTTCCCACCTACTACCCGGATCCCAAGTCCGTTGCCTGAGGGAAAAGTAAACATGCAAATCTTAAATATACTAGCTGAAATGTATAAGTGAAGTGTGAATATGGCATGTATGTGTTTTTTATGTTTGCCTTGTACCTGACACACTGGTATCCTTTGGGTCTCTCTTCAGCTTGATGTGATTGTTAGGGAATGCATATGGTACCAGTTTCATCTGAGAAAAATTTGAATTTGATTTGCAACATGAAGAAAAAATATTTTAATTTCAAAAAACATTCCACGCTGAGGAATCAAGGAAGGAAACAGCATACATTAGTTTGAAGTTAAATTGGGTTGTCTTGAATCTCACCTGTCTCCTGGCCTGCGGATGCCCCTCACTTGGCTTATCAAACCAATCTGTGTCCTCTCTCCTTAGGTGATAGGCTAGACAGGAAAAGATGGTTATTAACAGCCTACACACTACATGCCCCTTTGCTTGACAAATCTTTACATGGTAATGATAACTTGTGCAGAAATCATTCTTGCAATCAAGCTTTAGAAACAATCTTAAGTATTCATTAGGTGTGTCACACATTTATCCCTACTTGCAGAAATGTAGGAAGATCTCTGATCTGTCCTGACTGGATAGGTGAAAACAAAGAAGTATAAACTCTGTTCCAGCCTATCCATGCTGTCTGTGGGATCAAATGGTCACTACAAGCACTTAATGAAAGATGAATAAGTTTCAAAAGCCTAAGGTTTTTCATGCGTCTTGATACCATGCAGTGCATCCCCTCTCAGTGTGCAGGCTCTTTTTTGTCCATATTTTAATAACTGCTTTAAGTTAAACATTTTTGTTGAATGTAACCCTTGGAAATTATCTATTGTATTCAATCATTTCAAACAAAACAATGTGGGTTGGAATTGCCTCATTGTCTGTTTTATTCTCTTAATCACAATAAAAATTATAACTAGAATATTAAGAACATATATATATATATATATATATATATATATATATATCAGTATACACCTTGTTTGCCAATTTCCAAATAATTGTTAGCACTGCATATTTTAATTAAATTATTTAAGTCCTCTTCAGTACCTTTTTATAAGATCAAAACCATATACATCGAAGGAAATAAGCGTTTGATCCCCTGCAGATTTTGTAAGTTTGCCCACTTACAAATAAATTAAAAGTCTATACTTTTAATGGTAGGGTTATTTTAACAGTGAGAGACAGAATATCAAAAAGAAAATCCAGAAATGTACATACAAAAAAGATATAAATTGATTTGCATTTAATTGTGGGAAATAAGTATAGATTGTTAATTTCTTTGTAAATTGGCAAACTAACAAAATCAGCAGTGGATCAAATTCTTATTTCCCTCACTGTAACTGTGAACTGGCAGAGTCATTTATTTATAAAACTGCAAATAACATGTTGTGACCCCCTCCAAAAATAAGCTCATTATACGGAAATCCAACACTATTAAAGGATTTTTAACATATGCTATTGGTTGTCTTGTGTTGCATTTTGCAGAATTGTTGCAAAGCTCAAAGGTCATCTAAAGCCATAGTAACAAGTCAGGTTGGTTGAGAATGTTTTCCATTAGAAATGTGAGTCATCACTTTGGTGCATGACGAAATACATTGTCACCAAGGAAAGAATGTGCAGGTCTGGCATATGTCTCTTTATATTATCAGTGATATAATTCCACCAAGGAAATGCAGCAATAATGAAGAGGAGAAATGGCTTGATGACTATATACTCTGAAGGTAAGTGTTGTCTGGTGGATAAATTAATTATATTAGAAAGCCCTTGTCCCTTCTCTTCAGTATTAGCGTTTTATGATGTGTAATCAGTCATCAGGGGTAACATCAACCTTCAGATTTCTATTAAAGTTGAATAAAAGGCCTCAACGTATATACTCTGCAATAACAGTAACACGCATGATCATACAATATATATGTGATAGTGATGCAAAAGTGCATGAACATGAATACTGAAAATGGGTGTGATATGCTAACGCAGTGTGATCATTCCAGAATGATGTTTTACTGTAGTCACTTAAGTATATTACACATACAACATACATATATGGTGCCATTAAGATGGGTTCTGACATGTCAACTGCTGTAGATCTGCTAAATGACGTAGATAGTTTTGAGATGTGGGTCATAATAGAATGAGTTGGGTGTGTTTACAAAAGCATCCTGAAAAGCGGATCATTCAGAACCATGATATGTGGCATGGAGGCATACAGCGTCTATTCAACTACAAGGAATTGTGATGCTGTCTCACCTTCTATATTCCAGTTTGGGCCTCCAGCTGGGGTACAAAGTTATACGTATTTTTCAGAAATGCGTTCAACACATGTTAAGTGATCTAACAAACTACAGCAACAGTGCTTCGACTAGATTTATATTGAAGGTATACTTTAGCACATGCATTGTGATCAATAGTCAATAAAATGCCTTGTTCCAAATACTGCAGGTCTACAAATTGGAGCAGTAGCATTATGGAAAACAGAAACAAATACATTTGAGGGGGCATTTTAAAGGTCATCTATCATTTAATATAAATTTGAGTCACAGCAGTAACATGAAAGTAAAGGTTTTTAACTAGTACTGTAAAATACTCTACCGTGTCTGATACTTTCATGAAAGATTCTGGCATCATCTCTGTTCAAAACCAGCATGGGCTCACTTAGTGCTGTAATCAAGGCAAATGGACACTTTTATCTTAGGTCAAATATCGTGACAAAGAGTTTACCCATAATGATCCTTTGCAAATGGTCCAGAAAATAAGACAAAATTGCTTATCACATTAAGCATTGTTATATCATATTCAAGGTATATGACATCAAACCTTTTTCAATTTGGTCCTAATCAGGCCAGTGTTTTGCGAAAGTCATTACAATCTTGGCAGTGCCTAAGTACACTTGTTACTGTTAAATGCAAAACGTATTGTTCCAAAATAAATCTTAAGTATTACTTTTTAATTGTTATATTGATGTATTCAGAACTAGATTTCCCTTACCTAATGGCACGCTAAAAATCCCACACTTAAAAAGATGGAGACTGTACACGTCAATATTTGCTGTTCATTTCTATGCGACATGGACATCTCACATGGCAATGAGACACCCACAGCAACAAACAACAAGCAGAAAACATTCACTTTATTAAAATGGAAATGGATAACATAAAGTGCACAACATGCAAGGATGCACATTCAGATACACATACAAAATTAAAGACATATAGAAACAAAGACAAATAAAACTGAAAGAAGAGACACAATAATGTGAAACTTGTCATTTGTAACAGAAGGCTGAACAGAACTGCATGGTAGTCCTTGAGTAAAAGTTGTTGCATTGCAGAATAGTTTTTCATGCACAGGAGCTCCTGAAACTTAGATTACCCTTATATTGGTGTCAATGACTAGCCTAGAGTTAGAGGGAAGTAACTGCACAACGTGAATGCCTCCACTGCACTTGCAGAACACCTGAATTCATCTAGAAACAATGATTCAGCAGAATTCTTTTCAACTTTCTGCCTCTAGTTTCTTTCCCAAACAGCTGAAAGGGTGTAAATCATTATATTTTTTTCTGAGGTAAGGTCCTACTTTTCACAAAGACACTATTTTTGGTTTGTAGGGGAGGGGCTGGAAAGAGATAGAGAATCCCTAGACACTCCTTGTCATAGCTTTTTATATAAAGTACTTAGCTCTGCATCTTCCAGATGGTCTAGTCTGTTAATCAGCTTAAACAGTCTTAACCAAACATTTTGAAACACACACGTATTATGTCAAAGATAACTGAATTCATGTTTATGAGGCACTTCACATATTAAATAAGTACTTAATATAACATTGTTCTATTAAAGAATGACTTGCACAGTTAAGGGTTTTTTCATAATACAAAGCTTAACTTGTACTACAAGTTTTTCAGGGAAACTCACTTTTAAAGATTAATCATACTCTAGCTTTAAAGCTTAGTTTCTGAAAAAATATACATTTCTGCCATTATGTGCCAAAACACCTGAAGTGTTGTGAAGGAGTGCACTGCGTTTAATTAATGATGCATTCACTGTGTCCCCAGTGCAGACACTTAGTTTAGTGTGACTGTGAAACATACATTGCTGGGTATAATAATAATGAATGTTGGGCTTTCACTAAGAATAAGGCATCCATAATGTGGACAACATGTATAAATAACTTCAAGCCCATTGAACTTGTGCATACCAGCTGTGTTACCACGGAGTTTTAAGAGTAAGGATGACATTTTAATTGTAAAATAAAGCTATTGTAAGATAAAAAGCTAAAGCATGCTGATTTAATCACAGGACAAACATGGGTAGAACTGATTAGTGACATACATAAACTCAAGCAGAGTATTATGTACCGGTAGTAAAATATTACGTAAAAAGAAAGGAAACAACATGCAAACATCTAATGTGACATTTACCGTATAAAGGGAAACATAGCAATCAACAACAAACAACAATTATCTGGAATGCTGACTGAAATAGAACCAGTTAACTCAGTAAGACCACTCAGCATTAGCATGCATGACAAGCAGGTCCACACAGTCAAGTTGCTGCAACAGTGTAAGGCTCCATTTACCTTCGCTGTCAGACATGGCGCCTTGTAAGTCATCCATGATAAATGCGATGTCTCGATCATAGCCTCTTGTCCGAGATTCCTCCCTCATATGTTGCTGTACCTCTGGCAGGGAATGGCTTGAACCAAATTGGTCCCTGGAGTCAGCAGAGATGGGAGGGAGAGGTCCAGCTGAGGCTCTAGCCATACCCATAGGCTGCCCCACTGGGCTCAGAGGACTCTCCTCCTCAGAGTTCTGAGCCACAATGGGGATACGGCCCCTACTTTGGCTGATAGGTAAACTAGTGGGCTTTGCTCTGGCCACCCCAGGGGCAAATGCTGCATCCAGGACCTCTCCTTCTGTTTTAAGTCTAAGTGAGGAGCTGGATAGGTCCCTTTTGATGGATAGATCCAAGCCATAGACAGAAGAGGGGCGGGAAGAAGGGCGTGATGAGGGTCGGGAACGGGTGCCACTTGGGTAGGTGCCATCATCATGGGCAGTGGCCCTGATAGTAGATCCAAGTCCAAGGGACTGCCCAAGATTAAGAGAGCCAGCTAAGTTTGCACCCAGGGAGGATCCTAAATATTTTTGCTGCTCAGACAAGTTCTTTCTTAGCCCAAATGTAATCTCATCCTGAAGCAACCTAGCTGTAGCAGCAAGATTTGTCACAGAAGAGGCCCCAGATCCCATGTAGCTGCCATAGTCGGGCTCCAGGTCCCTAGTCTCCTGAATTGGAGAGCATTTTGTGATTGCCTTAGGGTCTATTTGGGCCTTTTTGTTCTTCATTTGTTTCTGGTAAAGCACAGCTGCTGGGAGTTGCTTTGCAGCCTGTTTTTCAAGAGTGAGCCTGCCGATGCTATATTTTTCTCCTTTAGGGAAGTGCCGAAAACTGCCATCACTGGGGAGATACTGGGGCAGGCCGAGGCCTGTTAAGTGTTCTAGTCCCTCATTTCCTCGCCTGAACTCTTGCTTAATCTGCTGCTTCAGTAGTTTTAGCTCATAAGGCTCCTCCATAGTGTCATCTTCTCCTTTACCATAACCCTGAAGTCGAGATGAGCCTAAAAAATCTGCCACCTAAAAGGAAAAATAATATGGCACACATTAACAAATGTCACAATAACAAATGCAATAATGGATGTTAGATTTAGCTGAATCAGTGATCAATAACAGAAATACACGTGATTCACCTCCGCTGAGCGCCTGACTTCTGCTGCCCTGAGTAGTCTGTCTGCCTTGGACAACTCCTTATCAGGAATGTTGAATCCGGATCCCAAGCCAGTGTTGCTCAGACCTGTTGAGGCCTTGGTGAGTTCCCCTATGTCCTCTATCAGCACGTAGTTCCTGGAATTGTGGTGTTCAATATCAGCATAGAAGGAATCAGCAGAAATGCTTGACATGGGACTGGACACCATGCTCCTCTCCCCTATCCCTATTCTTAAGTCCAAACTGCCATACTTTCCCCCAAGGTGAGCAACCCCATAACCACTTTCTGTTGAGGTTGGCACAATGAGCAGAGGCTGGTTGTGTATCACTTCATAGTTGGTTCTGATCTTGGGCTCTAAATCAGACAGGGTGGTTTGCCGCTGCTTACCCTGCTGCAAAAGCAGAGCATGTTGGTAGCTGCTTGACTGAGCCTGGGCATGAGAGAGGGAAAGGCTTGAGTAAGGAGATACCTGTTGTTGGTAAAGGGACTGCTGCTGATATAGGTTCTGTTGGGTGTAGTGACTGGTGGTTTGGGTCTGAGGAACATATTGGGCATAGTGAGAGTAGGGACTAGTTAGTGTGTTGTACTGGGAATCAGCTTCTGTCTGAGGGGGGATGAATTGGTCAAACTCAGACTGTGGAGCTGTCCGTGGTCTCTCCAGGCCATCACCCCTGGCTTCTCTTATGTTGCTAACCTCACTGTCTGACATGTAATCTCTTTCCTCTGCCACCCCCTGGAGATAAGCCCTTTCTCTCTTCTCTCTCTCCTTCAGTAAGGCATCCTTACGTCGGTTGATACCCATCTCCAGGTACCTAGAGTAATATGAAAAAAGGGCATATATTGGTTTATGTTGTTAGCACAAACAATTCTACTGCCATCACAACCAAAGAACCAACAATGTTCTGGGTTTGCACACATTAGTACCTTTTGTATGAGTGTGACATATGTGAATGTGGAGAGGTCTCACTGAATGATGTCAAGGCAGCCTTTTAGCCCATAAGCTATCAAGGTAAGAAGGGAATCATGCAGATTAATCAGGAATAATGATTTGCATGGGAGCGATGAACGCAATGATTTTACTTATAATCAGGTTATAACTTATTCATTGGTTACACTATTTAGGTTATACTGTCAGCTTGCACAACAAAGTGCAAACCTACAGTGTATATCCTAAATAGTTAATGTTAAATGGGTGGCATCTCACCGTAATTTGGCGTCAATCTCCTTTTCCTCTTCATCTAGCTCAGCTTGTTTCTTGCGAAGTTTAGAAGATTCTCTCTCCACCAGATCCAGCTCCTTGTCAATGTCCTGAAGGATCTTTGCCCGGGCCATTGTTGTACTGCGCGCAAGACGGCGACGAGCAGAGTTGCTGCTGTAGCCTGACCGTCCTGTCAGGGAGTCATCCTCAGGAGGGGGGTCTGGTAATGTTCGCTTTACCTTCTTACCTGTACCAGAGGGAGAGCCACGACTCTAGAAAATAGAAGAAAAATATACAAATCTTTGAATCATTATGATGAACACAATTCAAACGCAATTAACTAAATGCTTCACTATTATTTTTGTATTTAATATTTATTGTAGAGGTTGCATGTTGCAAACAACTTCCCCACTATTCCCTTCCTTTTGAGGCTTATTGTAGGCCTTTAGTTAATGTAAAATGCAATCATTATGGGCTACTCAAGAAACATGGCAGTACAACATGGCTCCCTATGTGAAAAAGTACCTGCTGCCAATGAAGATATGAAGGCCTCATAAAAAGATCAGAAAAACACAATGATTCTTAGATATAACGTGATTATATGTTGTGAATACAACATTCCATTTCTGCCAATAATTGCTTGTCAATAGTGCTTTAAATAACTTTCATCATTCTTAAAAAAATATAAGTAATAAAAACAATTATCATAATATTATCGTTTATATTCTGCTATGACTTACAGAATAGCTTTCTGCATAGTATCCACCGATCCTGTCATCTGTGGCAGGACTAAGGGATTTAGGATCAGAAAAAGACTTCTGACCAGCCTTTAGTGTCCGAGGTCCAGAAGAAAATCTGGTTGGGTCTGCAGTCAGCATTCTTTGCCCTCCAAGTGACTTTTCCGGGGACATGGGGGAGACTGATGTATAGAAGACCTTAGACTTCGAGGGGACATCTGCTTTCAGCTGTGTGCTGTAGCCAACCTCAATGGGGGTGTACCTTCTGTCATAGTCTGTCTGACAGCTCAGACTGCCACCCCTCTGAAAGTTCTCTGGAGCTGAGATATGTTTAATTATTTCTACCCTTGTGTCCATCTGGACATTTGGTCGTTTGATAGTTCCAGAGTGGTCGGTCTGGACAGATATCTCTGCCACTGTTTGGATTGCAATACTAGAGACCTTAGAGCCATGTTTTCCATCACTGCTATGTTTTCGAGATCGTCGTCGAGCTTTTGTTGGAGCATCCCATTCATCTTGGTCTTCATCATCAGTCTGAGCTGAGCTATCATTATTTCTCTTGCTCTTCTTTCTCCTTCCTACGGGCTGCTTCTCTGCTGAGTCTTCATCATCTGTCTGCACTCCACTATCAATTATTCTTTTTCCTGTGTCCTGATCAGCTTGTAGTTTCTTAACTAGTTTAAGCTGGTCCTGACTTTCCTCTAACTTTGTCCCAATAGATGGAGTTGTAGACTCATCTTTGACAGGCCAATACTGGCCACTATCCCCTACCCCTGCATATTTAGCTTCTAACAGATTTCCTGTAGTACCAGTGCTACCATAGTGCTCATCAAGCTGGCTCTGGAGTTGCAGTTGGAGTTGTTGGATTTGCTGCAACTGCTCTTTCTGCTGGGCATATGTCTCCTGCTGGGCCACCATGTGGGCATGGTGCTCTTCCTCTTGTTGCATTAGAAGCTGCTGTTTCAGAGCCTGAAGCTCCTCAAGCTCCCTTTGGACCATGAGCTGCTCCTGTTCACGGTAACGCTGGATTTCCTGCCTCTCCCACTCCAGCTCCTCAGCGAGACAAAGCTGCTTAAGCTTCTCTAGCTCTAGAAACTCCCTTTCCATCTGATACTGGGCCATCTTGGTGTTGTCTAAACCAGGGAATATTGAGGAAGAGGCTAAGGCATCTAGAGAGGCAGCAATTGCTTCCAGGGTAGTATCTGAGTACATATCTGGATAGCCTGTTATGATGTCAGCCAAAGCTGTGGGGAGAAGCTCCTTAGGTAGCCCTGTTTCAAAAGGAATGATCTGTCCAGGGTCTGTACTGGGAATAAAACCATACGGATGTGGCAATGACTGGTTCTGGACTGTTGATGTAGGTGTTAGGGCTGTGCTAAAGATGGAGCCTGGTTGAGTTGTGATTGCATATGTGGAAGGATCTGGAGCAGCAACAGAGGAGTAAACTATTCCATCTGAGGTTCTTAGAACTCCATTTACACCAAACCCAGCTGTGGGGATCTTGGAGTATGGAGCCGTAGTCATCCCAGGGTAGACTCCAGTGGCTTTGCTAGTGTAGTCAAGAGCTTTACCTGCCATAATAAGTCCAAAGATATATATTTTACTTAATCAGATACATTATAATTCAGAAACATATTTAAACGAGATTAAGGTCATGCAATTTGGATATAAAAGGCTCATGTGACATGCATATCTGCAGTTATTGTTGGCTAGCAAGATGCAAAACCAAAATATTGAGGTAGCACACGGAGGCACACACATGCATCTGTAAGAAGACAAAAAACAAAACAAACAAGCTGGTGTTAATATTAAATGAAAACATGCATATAACACCTAAGCAAATCAAAAAATTATGCAAGCACGAATTGATAGACTGAAAAAAGAACACAACAATATATGCTTTCAATAAGCAAAGTATTGAACCGTAACTGTATAAGCTAAAGAAGAATGGGACTTTTGAATTAAAGTTTTCCCTTTTACTAAGACAATTAAATGCAAGCGCAGACATTGGTTATGAAACACTTGTACACATGCAGAAATACCCCCAAACTCACCAGCTGAAAGTTTGGCAGCAGTGAGATCTATAGCGCCATCTGAAGATCCACTGAGATAGTCAAAGTCATTCTTCGGATCATAGGGGAACAATCCTGCCTCTGTCAGGTTGGTCTCAGACATTGAAGCTTTTATTCCAGTCATGCCTTTGATCCCATACATTCCAGCATTATCGTATTGGTAGTGGTCATCTCTGTAGCCAAAACGGTTGTCAGGCTGCTCTGTAACAGGTGGCTGTGTTCTGCAGCTTCCTGTAAATGGTAGCTTGTAAATGACATCACAGCAAACACTCCTCCTACCCGCTGTGAGGTCTACTGGAGTCCCATCATCCTCTACAACAGTGGTCACGACTCCTTGGCTTGAATCAGACAAAGCAACCATAGCTCTCACTGGTCTGTAGTTAGAAAGATCCATGGCCCCTGTGGCCTCCAAAGACAGGACAGGACCTCCTTTGCTGATAGCTACAGGGGAAGTGATTTGCTGTTTGCCTCCTGTGACCAGAGCTCCAAAGGAAAGATTTATTGGCAATTCTTGAGCTGTGGATGCTACAGCACTGACTCTGGGCTGTGAATCCACAGGTCTATATACAATCTGAGCCAGTGGTTCAAATGATTTGTATGTAGTGAGAGACAGAGGCAATGATGTAACAGGGCCCTGCAAATCCAGTGGTTTCTCTGCTGGAGTGTTGTTATATGAGGCAATGGTTGCTGTGCATGTCACTATTGTGATGCTGTCAGTGACCACAGACAGCGTTGTTGCAGGTGTGATTTCTGAACTAAGATTGACTATCTCAGGCTGCACTGCTGTGATTTGACGCCCACTTGAGTCACTTGAAAAAGACTGTCGACATGAATCTGGTGGTGTCAGGTCCATGCCCAGTTCTGTCATCTTTATGCCAACCTTCATTGTTCGTAAATCCATAACATCACCAGGGTAGATTATCTTACCGTTGTGTTTTGACAGAGGTTGGATTTGAGCTACATCTGGTTGTATAGTGATTTCTACACTGGATTGAGGGAATTCTGGAAGTCTTTCATGAACAACGGAGACAGTGGTTCTCTGGACCTCAGTGGTAAACACCTGAGTGACCAGGCTAGGCAGGCGCTCAGGAGGTTGGCCTGAAGTGGAAATTGAAGAAGAAATCATGTGACTCATACTGGAGACAACCTTTTCCGGTCCTCGAATCTCTTGGCTCTCAATAGACTCTTGCTGAATCTTAGTTATAGTAACTGGAGCAACAGACACACCATATGGAATGTCCTGTGCAGTGGGGATTGATCTTCTCCCAGTATATGCTTCAGTGGTTATTATCTCCAGAGGATGGTCATATTCTGATGAATAAGTTAATACCTGTGGTCTTTGTTCTGTTGAATGAATAGATTCTCTCCTGTAGGGGACCTGAACTGCATAATGACCAAAAGCAACATCTTTTTCAGCTGGCATGTTCACTACATGTTGCATTGGTAATGATTGCTGCATGGTTATAGATTCACCCCTTGGGGTAGCAAAGGCCACAGTTGTAAGCAGCTGTGTAGGTGTTTCATATTCTGCTGGATAGGTAAACATTTCACTTGTGCTATAAGTTGGCTGTACTATGGAAGATACAGATGTCAAAATTCCACTGGTGGTTCCCTCATTTGAAACAACTCCAACTGGCATCCTGGCCACTAGTGGATGCAAAACTGATGATGGCAATGAAGCACCTTCATAAACATCCTTTGTTATGATCTCTGTGAGTGTATCATGATCAGGCTGCATTGCTATGACCTCCAGTAATGGCGATGAATGTGACATGAATGAGGATGTTACTTCTCCATAGGCTTGTGGAATATGAGTAACATGAGGTACTTCTTGTGTTACTGCCATTGGTCGGACTTCCATTACAAGAACTGAAACTTCAGGTGTTACTTCACCAATTGTAGGAGTTTTAGAAACTGTAGTCAGTTGCATTGAGTTATTCTCTTGCGGTGTTGGGGTAACCTCAACATATTGAGGTACAGAATGGGGTACTGGAGATACTGTTGCTACTCCTGGTATACTAATAGCAGTGTCAGTTGTTATCACCTCTGTAGGTATTTCAAACTTGGTAGGGAGGGTCAACTTTTCAGCTGGGGGCAATGGGTGCTGCGAAGATAGCTGCTCTGTCAATAGAGGCAAATCTTCTACAGGCTGATCAGTTTGTGGTACTGATGGATATTCAGTAATGGCGTAAGCATAGTTATAAATGGAAGGCAATACTTGCTCTGTAGCTTCAATCTGTGTAAGTTGCTGTTGAGAAGAAATTAGATGATTCACTCCTATTACTGGTGATCTTAACATAACTCTCTCAGTGACTATGACATGAGAAGGCACATCCTGTTCATTTTGGGGCATTTCAATTTGAGTTGCAAATTGTGGATAAAGAACATTTGAGGTTACTGCCACTGCCCTAGTTTCGGGAACTACTGGTACTTCAGGCTGCAGTGGTACAGATACAACTTCTGTAAGAGGCTGTGGCTGCACAGGTACAGTTGGTATAGGGGCCTGAGGAACTAGAGCTTCAGCGGAAACCTCTGGTGGCACTGTTGTGACCTTTGTAGGCATTGACTGGGCTCTTGCTTGGACTGTTAGTGGTTGAAAAAGAACGTTATGCTCTTGGGTTGTTAAGATGACTTCATCCATTGTTTTATCAGGTATCAGTGGCTGAGTAATCGGCACATATGGTTTTTTAATTGGGAGAGGTACACTTTGTGCCTGAATAGACGTTTCCTGACTTGATGACACTACTACGACATCAGCAAAACATGGTGCAAACTCCCCAGAAGGCATATCGCCTCTCCTGGCTTGCACTTGATTAGCCATTCCTCCAGAGGTTGTCACTTGCTCTACTGCCGCAGTTGGAGCTATGGTTATTGGAGGTGGATGCCTAACAACAGGGACAGAGGCTCTTCTTATTGTAGCCTGTGCTGAGAATGCTTCAATTGGTGTTTTTTGCTCCAAAGGTGTTGTCCGTACCCCAGACACTTGTGTAGATGGGATGGAGCTCCGTCTTACAGGTGCCTGGACTGTTATAACCTCTGTTGGGGAGCCAGGTTCAGATGGAAGTGTTATTACGACGTAGGTTTGCAAACTTTTGGCGTGTCTAGGAGACAAAGGTGATTTAGGGGACGTAGCTCCCAACTTAGATTCAACAGGTCTTGTCAGGCTAAGTGAGAGAGCATTTGGAGGTTCTTTAGCCCTGGGTAGTGTTGCAGCTTTATGGGCCACATAGGGAGGAGGTGGCTTGACACTTTCTCCTGGTTTGTGGCTGAAAACCAGTCCAGCTGGAATTGATACAGGCTTAGGTGGTATGGGAGGAGGAGGCTTGGCAATTTGACAAGGACCAGTTGTATCAAAAACGTGTCCTACTGTTGTTATACCAGTTGTCACTGCAGTTGGAACCAGTGGTTTTGGATAAACACTTGGTTTGGGTAATGTGATAGGAAGTGGTGGAGTTATACCTGCTACAGGTATTTCTACTGTCTCTACAACATTTGCCCCAGCCAAAGGTTTAGGCGGAAGTGGTGGAGCTGAAGCTACTGGCACTGCTGACACCTTAGTTAATAATGAAGCTATATCTGTGCTGGGTATTTCTGAAGCTTTTTCACTACCTTGTGGCAGAGAAGCAGCAGCATGTATTGACTCTGTGCTAGCTAAATCTTGTGGGGTTTTTCCAAGCAGAGATATATTTTCTACACTCGGCACTATGATGACAACGTGCCCTTGTCTGGTTGGGGTCACTATTTGAGGTACACCTGCGCTATCGGGCTGCATCTCATCCATTCTTGGCTGTATATCCACAACTATGGACTGCATTGGCTGGCCAGCAACTGTGGCTCCCCTAGCTAGTGTTGTGGTCATAGTAGGGGTAACATGTTGAACAGTTTTTACAATTGGCAGCTCTGGCAATGACACTGATGTAGACCGAGGGGGTGGAGGGGGTGGAACCTTCTTTTTAGTTATAGTCGTTGATCCTGCAGACACCTGAGCTGTAGTTGGGATTACAGGGCTTATTGATGTGACGCCTGCTTGTAGAGGGACCACTTTGGTTTGGACTTGAGCTCGGGTAGGTACAAGTGCTGGCAGTGGGGTTTGTGCAGAGATTTTAGATGTAGTTGACACCAAGTCTGGCATCTTCTGGACTGTGGTTGAATCTGGATTGGAGACTACAACAGGTGTTACTGTTACTAGAGTTGTAGGTAGAGCTGAGACAACAACAGGTTCTGGACTTTGAGCTGAGACCTGTATAACAGCCGGAGCTTTGATCGGGACCTGAAAAGGCGATGAAACCAAGTCTGGCATTTGAACCACAACAGGTAAAGGAATAGACTTCCCCACTACGGCTTGGGTTGAGGCTGCAGTTGCAGAAGCTTTTGTTTGGACTGCTTCAGTTGTTTGAGCTTTGTATGGATCACACACCACATCTGGAATTGTAACTATAACTGTGTCTTGAGTTGGATGAGAGACTGAGCCCCCACTAGGCGGTTCTTCTGCAATTTGGGCAGGTGATGGGGATGAGTTCTCTCGGGGAGATTGAGTTGCACATGAAGTTGGAGGTGTTGGTGTAGACAGTGGAGTTGATTCTGATGAAAGAGGTGTTTGAGCCTGGAATGAGGATGATGAAGTAGCATTAGAAGCCAAACTGGAATCCGGAGTAGCTGGTGAAGTTGGAACTGACATTGGTGATGTGGGGGAGGGTGTAGATGTAAGTTCTGGGGCTAATATTGGAGTTGGAATGGGTTTTGGCTCTGGAATTTCACAGACCACACAGATAGGCTCCATATCAGTAGTTTCCGACAAAGGTGGGCTTATGGATGCATCGTCTTTAGTCTCAGAGTCATCGCTTGGGGTAATGTCAGAGGAAATACCGACACCATATTCTTCTGCAAGGCTGTCATCCTCTTCTTCCCCAGATGAACACTGGGTGATCTTTAGATCCGGTATGGGGAACAATGCTTTTCTCAGTGCAGGATCTTGAGGAACCATAGGCCTAACAAAACCAATAGATACACCGGGTGTAATAGTAACAACAGTTACCTCTGAGCGCTTAGGGGGTTCAGAGGGACGTGGTGGCGCTGGCCTTTTCTTTTTCTTTAATGTCAGTTCACTAGAATATTCATTGAATGTAAGAGGCATATTCATTTTTCCAGTGACGGCTGTCTCTTCCATTGCCATGGTAACCACACAGGTCTCAGCAATCAAGGAAGGCACAGTGACCGAAGCCCCTGATGAGGAAGATCCCATGGCAGTCTGGGACTGTTGAAACTCCTGCTCTATCATCATAAGTTCTCTTTTTTTCTGCATCATCTCCTCATAAACCTCCTCTGGAGATCTGAGTTTTATGAGACATTCAGAGCTTGTTTCCTGATAGACGTCTTCCTCTTGAGATTCACCGATCTTAATTTCAGGCTCCTCAACTAAGGATTCATAAAGATAGTCCTCTATTGCCATTCCTCCATAGAGTGGTTCAATATCAGGAGGACTCTCCCCTGGAATAGCTTTTGTCTTTTGAATAATTTCCTCATATGCTTCTTCTGCACTTTTCAAAGATTTTATCACAGTATGCTTTTCAATATATGGATCAGATGGGGTGTATGGTATCACTGTTATGGAAGGCTTACGTCCTCTCTGTACAGCTCGCATAGCCTCTGGCTCTGATTCTAAACTGGCAGAGTACTCAGACCCAGATGTTCTACTAGTTTCATCAGTTAGAGAGACCTGTCTCAGATTCTCTGTAGAGGAGGCAGTTGGAGATGGAAGTGGGCCCTGGGCTTTAAGTTCATCTTTGTCCTTCCTAGACTTCGCCACCTCCTTTATCTTCTCATCCTCAGAGGAATCTTCAATGGTGGGGAGAGGCTGGGTTGACTGCCTGTGCTTACCCTTGCGATGATGTTTGTCCCCACTGACTTTCCTGTGACTAGGGCTGCTATCACTGTCCTCTTCTATAGATGATGCTGAAGTGGGTGACGATCCTGGTGTAAAGCTAGAGACCTGGACACTAGATGATCCCTTTGACAGGGATTCTGTGATGCTCTCTACTTCTTCATCAGGACTTTGTCTTTGTTTCATGACTGGTAAAGCTGTTTTGAAAGTAGTTCTTTCAGGAGAATCTTGAGTAGTTGCTGTGGCGGTTGATTTTGCTGTGACTGAAGCATTTTCAAGCTCAACCTCTTGGATAACTTCCTCATCTGCCAAATTCTTTACCTTCTCATCTTCTGAAAGAGAGATTTTTTCTTCATCACCCATACCCATTATCTGCTTGCGGATGAATTCTTCATCATCCATAGAGTCATAGTCAGCACTTTCAGTTTTAATGTCCTCACTGCTGGATGACAAATTGCTGACCGCCAACTTTTTCCTCTGGACTTTGGGTGAAGGTGTGAGCTCACTGTCACTGCTTTCAACCATTGGTTGAAAGCTTAGGCGTCTTCTCTCAGCTTTTACCTCCTCCTTTTCTGTAGCAGCTGTATCTGTATTTAAATAATTTGAACTTGTTTCACTAACCACCTGATTATCCTTAAATTCCTGGGATATAGGTAAAATATGGGGTTGATCTTCCTCATGCTCCTCTGCTTTGGAGACCTTTCTTTCTTTTATGGTCTCTGTTTCGATTCCGTCTTGCTCCTAAGATTTGAAAAAACAAACAAAATAACAGTTGATACATTTTGCTGATGAAAAATACAGAGTTTCTTGTTCCGACAGAATTAGATATTTCTCCTTGTTTATTATATGGAATGTTATTAAGAGTAATTCTGAAAATAGTGAAGTGGGAAGATGAATTATTTACACAAGTCTTGTCAATATAAAATAAACAAAACAAAGTAGATATAGATTTAGACAAAAGAAAAGATGAATAGGTCTCTTCTGAGTTTATCAGTCCAATTTAAACCCAAAGGTTTTGGCGGATGATGCATAGTTCTATGACATAGTACCACCATCATCATATGGTGATAATGGACAACAACGTTTGTTTAGAAGTGATGGCCGAGAAAATAATGAAAGATACTGCACAATAATGCAATACGATAGTAATGACTCAAATAGTTATTGGTAAATAGCTTATAACCCTACTGTTAGAGAAAACACGGTAACACTTTACTTGAATGGGTGTTCATAAGACTGACATAACATTGTCATAACCATGACATGACACCTGTCATAAACATTAATGAATACTTATGACAGTTGTTGTTAAGTGTCATTCGGTAAGTTATGTCACTTTTGATGCAAGGGTGACATTGTTTGAGATGTCCTTGTTATGACAACTTGACATAAACCAAGACAACAAAACATGTCATAGCAGACCTAACTTTCAAACTTAAGAAAAACGTTTAGCTTGATATCTTAGCGCGACATTAAACCAAGATATATGGATGGTTTTGACACTCGCTGTCACAAAACCATTACAATTGTGTCATAAATGTTGTCCTTTTCATTAAGATGTCGTTAATGTCGCGCTAAGATATCAAGCTAAACGTTTTTCTTAAGTTTGACAGTTAGGTCTGCTATGACATGTTTATGACAGGTTTTGTTGTCTTGGTTTATGTCAAGTTGTCATAACAAGGACATCTCAAACAATGTCACCCTTGCATCAAAAGTGACATAACTTACCGAATGACACTTAACAACAACTGTCATAAGTGTTCATTAATGTTTATGACAGGTATCATGTCATGGTTATGACAATGTTATGTCAGTCTTATGAACACCCATTCAAGTAAAGTGTTACCGAAAACACAACAAAAGCGGGACACTGTCAATTTTGTAGCCAAATTTAGGAAAGACAAACAAAGGAAACATTTGAATTTAACTGTTCAAGTACATATACATTAATATAGCTTATGCTAGGGAACAGCCAGAATGGAATCTCTTGATATTATCTTTGCACATTGAACATTTGTCAATGCAATAATAATTTCAATTCCAGAGAACCCATCCTTACTTTTATGACGATGGTCTCTGTAGATATTTGTTGTGTCTCTGGAGTTGAAGTGATGTCAACAATATTGTCAACCAGCTTATCAGAAATGTCCTGGCTGTCAGTTGGTTGTTCTTCCAACACCAGCTGTCGTTGTTGTGACTTTGGTTGCACTTCAACTTGCTGTAAAGATTTTGGTAGATCTGTCAGTTTGATATGGTCATCAGCCTGTACTTCCTCAATAATCTTCCCATGAGCATACAATTCAGCCACCTTTTCGGTTTCTCCAGCCATGACAACCTCCGCAGAAATAGAGGAGGTACATACAGCTGTGGCTTCAACCACTGGGAAATAGGAAGCTGCCGCTTCACCTTCGACAGCTTTGGCTTTGGCTTTTGGAATGTCAGATTTAGAATCTTTGGCTTGGGAATCTTTTGTTTCAATGAGCTCCACTGCCTCCACTTTCACTGCCTCCTCTCTATTTTCCACTGTTACAGTCTGTCGAACATTTGTGGTTGGCACTACAACTGTTCCTTTTTCTGTCTTTTGCACACTGGCCATAGTAGGTATAATGGCTTCTGCTGTTGATGCTGCTAAAGGCTGTTTGTCTGGTGTAACAGGTAAAATTGTTGCTATTGTGGGTATGCGTGCAATCTCTGTCTTGATTTCTGCAGAAGCTGCTGTAGCTATGGTTTCCATTTTGACAGATATAGGTTCCATCTGTGCTTTTTTAGTTGAAACTATTGTTACTGCCTTAATGGGAGGCGTGGTGGGATCTGATGTTGTGGCAGGTACTGTTGAAAGCTGTGGCCTTTTTCCTGAGTCTCTCAGCTGTCCAGACAAGGCCCTCTGAGTCTGGCAATTCAGACAGAGCCATTCCTTCTGCAATCAATCAAGCAAAGGTACATTATGATTAGTAAACACACTATAGCAAGATTAACATTAAAAAACACTGTACAGGTCCAACAACCTGGCTTGTAACCAGTGTAATATATCACATTTACAATAGAAAAGGTTTCTATATATTTAGTTGATCTTAAAACAGAATTCTGCAGAGTTATTGCATTGACTTTTTCTGTTGCAGCTTTCAACATGACAGCTAACTCTTCTTTATGTGCTAAGTTGTTGGCATTGTGTTATGTTAATGTGTAGGGCGAAAGTTGTTGTGTTGCTTCTCTTAGAAACCTCTTGTGAAAGCAGGAGCAATTTCAAATTTCCGAAATTAATTGGCCATATAAATAATAATATCCTTGATGTAAGCTCTGAATGAAAAAGCACTTTAGCAAAAAAGTTCAAAACCAAAAATGTATGCTATTCATTTTATAGGAGGGAAATGTTCCAAATGGTAAAAGTGTATGAAACATGTTTTCACATTTTTGTTTGAAATACATATAAAACGAACACAGCGTTTGTTCTATAATGTATTAATTAAGTGTTTGCTGTGCAGAAATGTTGAATTAGTGTAAGGACAGCTCAAAAACCAAACATGTTGTATTGTTACAAATAAATAACAATAATATAAAGTTACTTTGTATGTGTCCAACCTTATTATTACATTACTGGTTAATACACACACTGTATACACATGTAATAGATAGCAAGTTCCAGAATATTGTTTCTGGGGGCACATTAGGTGTTACATCAGGTGTCAATTTACAATTGAAAGTATACGGAGATTAACTACTGCATGTCAATATGAACAATCATGATTAACAGTCTTTTTGCTGAGTGATACCATAGCCATCAAAGTAATTCAAAGGTAATGTTTGTCTAGTACTCAACATAATCGCCGGCGCCACTTTTACGATGGAATTTATGACACTTAAGTAATGCTATAACTTTGAACCTTTAATTCTCTGAAGACACAAATCTTATCAGATTTAAGCTCCATTAATGGACAGTTAAGGAGGAGAGGAATGCATAGACTCTCAATAGATAAGGCAGAGTGTCTAGCAACCAACCAGACCAAATCACAGCAATGTGCCTTTCTCTGCAGAGCCAGGAGAGCAGTTCTGATACACAGGACAGGGGAGGATATTGCATCGCACCCAAATCCTCTTTATGATACACTATTTAGTTTGAATTTATCTAACCATGAAATAAAGTATTATAACTTATACATATAACACAAATTATGGAACCACAACTGTCACATGTGCACAGTAATATTCCTGGACTTTATAAACAGATTAGCACTGGTTCAGGATGCAGTGACATACATTTTTAACATAGTTCACAGGCTCATTTGCTGAGTTTAGTAATTGATGTAATCTACCCTCTGTCATAACCTGGCTCTTGCAATCCAGCTGTGTTGGAAATGTTGTTCCCATAAACAAGCCTAAAATATCCCAATACTAAGAACTGTTATGATCATACTCCTTAAAAAAAGGACTTATCCAAAGTGAAAATTTAAAAATATCTGAAACTGGCAAGGAAGTTCTTTGTATTTATAAACTCTACTAAGGGTTATAGCACAACTTCCAACAGCCAATGCTTATTTTGATTGGCTGAAACTACAGTATAGATGATACAATCTATCCCGAGCAGAACCAACACAGCAAGAAAGCTTATGGTAAACTGCTTTGCTTTAGATTGCTTTCACTGTTTAAGAAGTGAATCGCAAATATAAATACATCTAATACATCATGTATGCAGTCTTTGATAATTCAATTATATTATTGATGCATAACATGCTTGACTTATGAGAAACCTGATACTAATGGAGACACTTTGATTGATACTGATAAGCAGTTGTTCAGTTAGTTGTGGTTCAATCAGGGATATGATAATCCTATTTGCCCACAACAGTAACAGACAAAGCCTCATTAGAATAGTGCATTAATTTCATAATAGTGTACACCAATTAATAATTTAAAACTCAATTACATGTTTTCTGACGCAAGCTCAGCCTCACAGATGTTTACCTCTGATTTTGGACAGCTTTAGTTGTATAGGTTTTATAGAACATATAAAAGTGTAATCCTAATAAGCATAATCTGAAAAAAAAAAATGTCCATTTTGGTTGAAGATATGTTTCAAAATGCATTGCTTATTTGTAGATGAAATCATGAGCTGACATTACCAAATATTTGTATCATATCATTATATATATTATATAACACACTGTGTTGCAATAATGCCTGTGCCATGGCCGTGTATTCCTGACTCTTTCTGCTGGTCTACTGTATTCTCTCTCTCTTGCATTCTAAAAATAGCACTGGCCCAGACATCTCTTCAGGTGCTGGTTGTGCACAAGTTCGATTCTCAGTCCAATAGTCACACATTGCAGAGAACAAATGGACAAAACAATTGCAGAATATTGCAAATGAAGGATTCTACTTTTGCATTGTGTATGATACAACAAATGGATACCAAACTAATCAGCAAATATACACATGTACACACCCAACAGCACCTTACTTGCATCTGATCATCCATTTACCTAAATCTAAATCAAACTGCAATAAAAATATAAAAACATCTTAGTCAACAGAAATATTTTATGCCCTCACATTCCCCTTTAGTGCCAGTTACTTTCTCACAGCCACACGGTCTGAAAACCATGCGTCAGAGCCACAGGGCTTGGAGCGTCGCCATCATCCTTTTGTTTAATTAAATCAGTTTTATGAGTAAAGAGCCGGAGCCCCAAGCAGAGAGCCGTGGGAGAGGCTGCTCCAAACGATTAGTTTGTGAGTTGGATTACCAGACCTTCCCAATGTCAGCAGTCAAGAAATTCAGTTCTTGACACACAGGCATGCTGCATTAGGGCGGGTCTATTGAGCTTTATTAGGAAATGACCACTTCACTTAATGCACAGCCAGCAGCATACTGAATTTATGGAAAACCCATTCACAATGAGCAAAGAATATCTTCAAACTTTGACACCTTTTTAGATACCCACATATTTTACATTTCAATATGACACAAATGTCTTTATTGGTGATAGGATTTTAGATAGACGTTTGGCACAATTCACCATGCATTATGGATAACTGACAAGGGGAAAAAATCTTGTTCAATATCAGCATTGGTAATGACAATTGTGTTTTTTAACAAAGACATTGTAAATCTAATGTACAATTCAAATGCCAAGCTCTTAATGGGAATGCCTGTCACCCCTAACTCCACAAATTGATGAATCCTGTAAATTGTGTTTATATTATTTGCATTAACTCAAACCATCTTATGACACAGCAGTTGCTGGATGTCAAACGGGTCCTGAAATTTACATTTTAAAATGTCTGGACCGGAGATGACCTTTGGGCTGTGACTACACCACTTTTTCTCTGCTTCTCTTCAGTGCTCCTTTCTGATGGTGGTAAGTCTCTTATTGATTTTCTGGCAGATGCCTTTGGCCCATGCTGTAGCTGGCTAATACACTTGGC
The DNA here is from genome assembly GCF_036324505.1 of Eleginops maclovinus. Lineage (NCBI taxonomy): Eukaryota > Metazoa > Chordata > Actinopteri > Perciformes > Eleginopidae > Eleginops > Eleginops maclovinus. The sequence continues at coordinate 14,144,402 of NC_086350.1, read as the reverse complement.
TTTCAGCGGCCCCCAAAGAGCAGAGCTCCTCATAAATCAAGCTCTCTGATGGTAGAGAACATTGACCTACTAATCTGTAATAAGCAGAGTGCTTCATTCCAAAGACAAGGAATACACCCTTTTTTTACAATCTTACAAATGGCACATAAGCAAACTTTTTTTGATGTTGAATTGCAATAGGGTGAAGATTTGGGGTATCAAAGGGAGAGAGAGCATACATAGATAGACACGGTATTCCATGGAAGCTTTGATGATGATGATGATGATGATGATGATGATGATGATGGTGATGATGATATGCTCAGATTAATTCTCCAAAAATATATGATAATAAACTAATATTTTAAGGCAACAATTTTTCCTTCCATTTCAAGCTAAATATATTGCCACGTGGTAACATTTTTGTAAAAACAGGGGAACTATCTTTCATGCTGTCTCATCTGTCATACACACAGCTTTAGCTGGCAAAGCGCGACACACGTGTGTCCTACTTATCAGACAACAGTCACTCCCAGGCTTTTGATGGCATCAGATGAAGCAGAAAAGGCGATAGAGAAAATGCATAGACTTGCTCCAACATTCAGTTTGCCTTAAGTGGCCTCCTTATCTTTCTAACCTTACATGTCCTTTTCATATTTTAAAAGGTGGCATTTCTGGCCTTCTACTTACAAAAAAACACAGAGATGGATGATGGGGAAGGGGCAGGCACAGCCCCTTCGGATAAAGAAAGTCATTGGACAGCAATAAGCATGGTGGCTCATCCTTTTCAGTGGTGTTAAGACCAAGCTATTTCTGTTTTCCACAGCTATTAAAAGGAATGATTCTATGTTGTACAAACAGCAGCATATCCACGCTTGTCCCTTCCCCCATCCAACCAATACCCAGAAGGCTCTTTCCCCTCGGGTGTCCATATTAACGTGAGAAGTGTCAATTACATAAGCGGCACAGCTCTCCTGTATATTTGTTTTGTATTTCTCCACAATAATGTGCCATGCGGGACAGAGCTTGTAGTATAAAGCCAATAGTAGGTTGTCTTTTATATAAATTGGACATAAAATATGGCCTACTATGTAATAAAAAGGTCACATTATTTCAACTAATATTTGTTTAGCTTTTCAATTTAATGTAATCGACGTTGTCACATTGTCGAAATTCTGGCATTACAGATGACCTTATTCATAAAATCTGCTTTAAAATGAGTTTAGGCATTGACAAAACATATTATGAGATTATTTCACGTCATAAAAACACGCAGTTCAGTATTATATCATATGATCTCCTTTAACATAACCACTGAAGTAACTAAGAAAAAAAAACCCCAACATTTTAATATTGTTTACAGTGTTAACTGCTTTGCAAGAAAAACAGCCTAACTCGACAGAATGCCCTAACATATGATATTATAAAGCTACACAGGTCACACAGCCAAGCCTTCATCAATGCCATGCATGTGTGAGAACGCACAAAGCAGGTGCACATGTGCCAACTCCCCACCACACAACAATGAATACTATGGAGCCACAGATATATGAGAGAGCAGATGGACCCAAAGGAAATATCTGCTGCTCTAATGTACTGCGCCATGTTGTGTTGGACTTAATCCTTTTTTACCTCTGCTTATTGGCATATTACAGGGTTTCGCCATCTCAGATCTCTCACTGGGACTGGAGATTCCCTGGTCCCTGGTCTGCTATGGCAACAGATCCCATCTTACTAATGCTGTTGCATAACCCTCTATCACTTTAAAACATTTTCAGTGCTGCCGGTCTGCCGAAGCTGTCTTCTCATGAGCTATTATGTAATAACTTGGGTCACTCTAGTTGACAAATAGAAGCAACCACATAGCCTTTTTATTAGTTTGTTTATAATTGACTTTGAAAACGTTCAAAGTAGGTAAATAATTCAAATAGATTTAATTGACTGCAAATCAACCTCTGTAAGGAGTCATTTTCTAAAATCACTTTGTAAATATACTGCTGTGGCACCTTAATCTATTATTCCACCAGGCATGTTTTTTTGCCAAGAAAAAGGAATCAACAATGGAGTAAATGCAGCCTATTGTGTACTACAATTTCAGAAGAAATACATCGACAATGTCACCATCCTTTAAACTTCTCAATAATTTTCCATTAAGTAATATCGGTATTGCTTAAGCACCCCAATAGCATTTATTTTTCTTGGTTTTTCTTGACTGCACAAAAATAACAATAAACGGCAAAATGCTTCCCTAAAAAACTAAAACTGTCAAAAAAACAGTTCATTAATATGTACAGTACAGCATATGCTCAGATGCGCATGTAGAAGTAATTTTGTGAGAAGGCCAAACAAAGATGTCTCTTACATATATGTACTAAAGCTGGACAAAGTACTTGTTAAGTAAAAGTAGGATTACCACAGTATTGGATACACTGTTTTGCATTATTTACTTACTAACAAAATTATCAGCATCAAAGTAAACCAAATAAATTAAGTTGAGTAGAAAAGTAAAATATTTGCCTCCTGAATTGTACACAAATTATAAAGTAGCAGGAAATTAATACTCAAGTACCTCAAAATGTATCTTAAGTACAGTACTTGAGGATATCTACTCAATTACTGTCCACCACTGATGTTAAGTATCAAAGAACATAAAGCAGCTATTTATAATATAGATATGCTGTGCTCTGCTCTTGAAATGAGAGCAAACCATGTTTCAACGACAATGTTGTGATTTATTGAAGCTGAGCATGTTCAAATTACGCCAAGTTGAAGTGACATAAGGGCTAAACAAATGGAGTTCAGCGTAAATTCAGGGAGACTAGGCTCCAGTTATTCTTAACTCTCTCTCAACTATCCACCTGCTTCTAATCAGCTTGTTATGGGCATCCACTCTTTTAGGTTACCAACTAGATTTTGCCACCATCTCCTAAGCCAATCATGGTGCTGCTGTCAAACTTAAAATAAGTTTCCCACTCCCATTTTTCTCTCACTTTGACTTCAAGTCATCAAAACGAGTGGCCCGGTTGAGCTGCATCATTCGCTTTATCTTATCACAATAACCACCAATGTCTAGAGCCCATGGGGGATTTCCTGTTCTACTTCAAGCTTCCCCTTTGGTTGAAAATATTCTTGATAACATAATGGTGGCTAATTGCCAAACACTATTCACATTTTTCATCCTTTTATGCACACAGAAGTCTCCCCTGATTAAAATGCAGCAATAATATCATTTGACACTGTGAAACCTGAATATCTTTATGTACATTTTTCTTCAGTTGCATTTTTTAAAGCAGCCAATTCATTTGTCTTTACTCAATGTTCACTGTATATTAAATCTCCAATATTTTCAAATAGTTTGAATCTAAAAACAAGGTTACGTATGCTCTGCCTTGTGTGTTTGCTAACAGTGTCTACTTGTAAATCATATACATCACCATCCAGTTAAACAAAAAAAAACACCAATGCATAATATTCACTACTGTCCTTTAAACATAGAGCAACTACATTGGTCAAACGGAAAGGTTTAGTTCAGAAATCCTAAAAGAAAATCTTTAAAGGCCAAGCCTAAAACATTTCAAAAAGTTTACTGTGTATGAAAATGGAATGTGAAAACAAATTATTCATTGCACTCACCGCTCCTGTTTGAGGCATGGGGTTAAATCCACAAAGGTTACAGACAGTGGTCTGGCACTCCGTGCAGGTATTGTAATTGGGAGGATCCTTGGAGCTTGTGTTGAGTTCGACCTTACAGAGTGGACAGGTGGACAGAGCTGCTTTCGAGGCAAATTGGGTCACCTCTGTTGATTTTGGAGGCAATGGTGGAACCTTCTCTACTTTGGCCTCTGCTGATGGAGCAGGCTTTGTCTGTTGAGGTGATTCTGATTTCTGTGCAGCAGGTGGTTTTGTGTCCCTTGCAGGGGGCATCTTCGGAGAAACTGGAGGTGTAGCTTTAGGAGAGACATGATCTGTAGTGGACATCTTACGTGGAGAGGGTGGTGTGGTTATCAATGTAGATGCAGAGCTGAAGATAGAGGAACCAAAACCAAACATCTTCCCAGTCACTGATTCAGCAGGCTTTGCAGCAGCAGGTTGTGTTTTAGGACCACCAAAGCCAAAGAAGCCTCCTTGCTCCTGTTTTGCAGGCTGAGCTGGTGGTGGTGTGGATTTTACAGGGGGGGTCACTGATTTTAAGGGCTGTTGTGGTGGTTTGCCATCTTGTTTTAAAAGATCTGACTTGACCTCTTGCTTTGTAGTTTTAGAAAGCTGTACTTGGGGGGGTTTGCCAACAGACTGCTGCTGGCCAGCCACATCCTGTCTTTGTCCATTTTCAGCAACTGAAAGCACCTGTGTCTTCTGCACAGAATCTCGTCGTGGTGTCTCAATTGGCACTGGAGCCTCAGATGTTGACTTAACTTCTTGTTTTGGAACTGCTGGAATGACCTCTTCTTTGACTACTGCAGATTCTGCAGACTTCTTCCTTTGCACTAATGTCGGTATGCTCTTCAGTTCAGAGTCAGAAAGTGTAGAAACCTTGGTTGGGGAGGGCTGTGGTTTCAGAATCGGACGTCCAGTGGGTTCAGATGCTCCTAGGGCTCTCTGCATCTGGCAGTTCAGGCAAAGCCATTCTTTTACCTGAAAAAAGTGCAATAAATGTATAAATTATTTTTGAGAAACAAGCAACAACAACAGGTTTGACAATCTAAGTATTTTAAGGAACACATTTAAATAGAGATCATCACTTAAAGATGTTCAGAGGACCAATGTTACAAACCAATGTATTTCATTAAGTTATTTTTCAATGGCGAAAGTGTTATCAAATTTAAATCCTTGTGCAATGGAAATGCACATGAAAAGATAAACCACTCTAAAATGAAAGACAACTTTTTAAACCTTATCAATTTGACCCTACCTGGCCCTTAAACAATGATGAAAACATTTGAAAAATACAATTTTAAGTAAATGAATACAACAAACTCAGATCAAAGCAAATGACTTGTGATTTACCTCTGTCACAACGGAAATTGTATTAAATCCACATTGGTTGCAGGCAATAGTCTTGCATTCTGTGCAAGTATTGTAGTTGGGAGGATCTTTGGAGCCCATGTTAAGGTCGGCCTTACAGAGTGGACAGCCTGATGAAACAGCTTTTGGGGCACCTAGGATGTTAATTTGTGCCTTGGGAGGCTCCGATGCATCTTTGTCTACTTTGGCTTGTACGGTTGAAGGATCCTTTTCCTGCTGTTGTTTCTCTGCTTTCTTTTCATGAGTTTGCGGGAGAGCTGGTGCCTCAGTTCTCTTTGCAGGTAACGTTCTAGGAGAGGCTGGTGGTGTTGTTCTGGGAGAGACATGGTCTGTACTGGACATCTTACGTGGAATCGGTGGTGTGGTTTTGGGTTCATCCTGGACAGCTGAGGTTATCATAGTGGATGCAGAGTTTAAGAAAGATGAACCAAAGCCAAACATCTTTCCAGTAACTGACTCAGCAGACTTTGTTGCTGTTGGTTGTGATTTAGGACCACCAAAACCAAAGAAGCCTCCTGATGCCTGTTTGGCAGGCTCAACCAGGGGTGGTACAGATTTGGCTGGAGAGGTACCCGCTTTTGGAGGATGTTGTTGAGGTGGCTTTTTTGCCAATTGATCTGGTAGAGGAGCAGACTTAGCAATAGAAGTTACCATTTTTGGAGGTTGTTGTGAGGTTGGTTTTCCTGCCTCTGGAGCTGGTGGGTGAGCAGATTTAGCTGAAGAAGTCACAGTTTCTGGAAGCTGTTTCGGTGATGGCTTTACTGCCTCTAAGATGGGTTGTGGAGTAGTAGGTTGTCCTTTGGGTGTCATTCCTGAAGGCTTTTTTAATCCAGGTGAAGCATCAGTTGTTGTGGTAGAGGTGTCTTTGGTTGTGAAAACGTCAATCAGCTCATTTTTAGGTGCAGCTTGTTTATGTATGTCTTCCTCAGAAATTGACATAGGTGCAGCTTTCTTCTGTGTGGTGCCAGGGACCTCTTTACTTGGTGAAGGTTTAGGTTTTATCATGGGAAGGCCTGGAGGTTCAGAAGCTCCAAGTGCTCTCTGCATCTGGCAGTTCAGACAAAGCCATTCCTTTGCCTGCGAAAACAACAAAAACAAAGACCATGAGTACGTGCTTTGCATGTGTGAATAACAAACTCTCAAAATAGCACTTTGTTAAACTAGTCAAAATACATACTTTAACTGAAAGTCACAAGATAGATCCAATGTCCATAAAATGTTATTGTAACAAACAGGAAAGTCAATTTAAAACTAAAACGTTGAAGTAAAAACTCATTCAGAAACTCAATAACCAATATGTAGAGGTAAAGGTGAAACATTTGACTAACTTTACTAAAAATGGTAAATGACGGTCTAATTATTAAACATCAAGCTAAGTATTTACTATTTGAATTACCTCTGTTGCATTTGGCGTAGGACTAAATCCACACTTGTTGCAGACAGGGGTTTTGCATTCAGAACAAGTGTTGTAGTTAGGAAGATCTTTGGAGCCCATATTAAGTCCAATCTTACAAAGTGGACAGGAATGTTGGACCAGCTCGGGAGCGGTTTGGGAAGCTTCAAGTTTTGCAGGGTCTACTCTGGCCTTATCAGATGGAGTAGCCTTGTCCTGCTGAGGTTGTTCTAGTATCTTTTCGGGATTTGTTGACTGTGCTGCTGGAGGAGCAGACTCTTTGTTAAGGACTTTCGGAGGCTGTGCTTCCTCAGAGAAGGCTGGTTGATCAGCTGGTTTTGAAACTATTTCAGGTACTTTCTCAGGTAAAAGGAAACTTGGAAGAGTTATATCCTTTGTCCTCTGGACAGACATTTCAATATTTGTGTTAACAGGAGGAACTTCTACAGGCTGTTGTTTAACATCTGCAGTGTCGATGATTGGAGGGGCAATAGTGATTGGAATCCCCTTGATAGGTGGTGTAGCAGTTTTCTGAACTATTTCAGCTTTCCCCTCCTTCTTTTCTAAAACTTCTTTAGGTAAAGGGGAACTTGGTGGTGTTGTATCCTTTGTCCTCTGGACAGACGTTTCAATATTTGTGTTGACAGGAGGAACTTCAACATGCTGTGGTTTAGCATCTGCAGTCTCAATGATGGGAGGGGCAGTACTGATTGGAATCTCCATGGTAGGTGGTGAAGCAGTTTTCTCCTCTTTTGTTGGGGCCGTAACTGTATGTTTAATTTCTTTTGCAGGTGGTGCAGCAGTGGTTGTTGTTCCAGAAATGACTGTTTGTAAACCTGGTGTTGGGCTATTAATCCTATTATCGTCTTGCACTTCTGGTTTTACACCCGTGATAGAGTCTTTCTCTTGATTTGCGGAGAAGTCTTTTTGGGTAGCAGCAGGGGAGGGAGCTTTGTTGGGTGATGCCTGGGGTTTAATCAGGGGACGGTCTATTGATTCAGCTGCTGTAAGGGCTCTTTGCATCTGACAATTCAGACACAACCACTCAACCTAAAAGGAAAACATATTTTTAAGTAAGTGTTTCTGTAAAACATTTTAGTTGAGAGTACCATCACATATTTTAAATGTAAAATAAAACATGTACATATTAAATTGAATACAAATCATTGATACAAGCATTTTGTGAAAATTGTACTTACTTCTGACACATTTGGCATAGGTTTGAATCCACACTGGTTACAGACAGTGTTCTTGCATTCAGTACAGGTGTTGTAGTTAGGTGGATCCTTGGATGCCATATTGAGTTGGACCTTACAGAGTGGACAGGTAGACTGGCTTGGTTTGACAGCTACTTGAGAAACTGCTGCAGGCTTTGGAGGCTCTGATGGAGCTTTGTCCATTTTGGTCTGTACTGGTGGAGGTGTGTTGGTCTCTTGTGGTTGTTCTGGCTTTGTCTGTTGTTCTTTCTTCTGAGCTGCAGGGGATTTGATCTCCTTTGCTGCGGATATCTTTGGAGAAACTGGTGGAGTAGTCTTGGGCTGGTCCTGAACAGCTGAGGTAATCAAAGTAGATGCAGAACTGAAGATGGAAGAACCAAAGCCAAACATTTTCCCAGTTGCTGATTCTGCTGGCTTTGCAGCATCAGGTTGAGCTTTATCACCACCAAAACCAAAGAAGCCTCCTGACTCTCGTCGTGTTGCTGCTGTAGCATTACTTTGTTTACGTTCAGTTTGCCTTGTCTGGTCAGGAGATTTATTAGGACCTGTAGTTTTCTGAGGCTCCTGTGGATGCTTTTGAGGTGGAACTGGGCTAGGCTGTTTCTGATCCTCTGGCTTGCTAGCAGCTTCTGCTGTACCTGGCTGTGGTGTTACAGAGAGTTTTCTCTGAGTTGAGTCCTTCTTTTCAGGTTCAGCTGTGCTGATGATGTCTTTCTTTTGTGGTTTCGCAGCTATCTGAGAGTTGACAGAAGCAACTCCTGGTGGCTGTATTGCTCCTACAGCCCGCTGCATTTGGCAGGTTAGACATAGCCACTCCTTCGCCTTTAAGAAAAACGAAAAAACAGATCAGTTATTAACTGTTTGGCAGAATATGTATAATGTCAATATATACAAATTACGCATTGAGTCGTTTCTGTTGGAATTTCAGAATCAGTTATAAGTCTAGTAACAAAGAGTTAACGGGGTTTTCAATGTTTCATATTCCAAGAAAATAATGCTTGAATGCATGCATGATTTGAATCAATGAAGAGCCATCAAGAGAAACTTAAAAAAAAAAAATTAGGGTGCAATTCTATTCAGCCTGTCAGCAGTCCGAAGGGAAATACATATGTCTTAATATTTTTCTTTGTTTTCTGTAGTCTTACCCCTGTTTCATTTGGCATGGGGTTGAATCCACACTGGTTACAGACAGTGTTCTTGCATTCGGTACAGGTGTTGTAGTTAGGCTGATCCTTGGACCCCACCTTGATTTGGACCTTACAGAGTGGACAGGTAGACTGGCCTCCTGGTTTGACAGCTACTTGCAAAGCTGCTGCAGCCTTTGGGGGCTCTGATGAAGCTTTGTCCACTTTGGCTAGTACTGATGGAGGTGTCTTGGTCTCCTGGGGTTGTGCTAACTTTGTCTGTTGTTCTTTTTTCTGGACTGCAGGGGATTTGATCTCTTTTGCTTGAGACAACTTTGGAGAAACTGGTGGAGTGGTCTTGGGCTGGTCCTGAACAGCTGAGGTAATCAAAGTAGATGCAGAACTGAAGATGGAAGAACCAAAGCCAAACATTTTTCCAGTGCCTGACTCTGCTGGCTTTGCAGCATCAGGCTGAGTTTTACCACCTCCAAAACCAAAGAAGCCTCCTGACTCTTGCTGTGTTACTGCTGTAGAAGTACTCTGCTTACGTTCAGTTTGCCTTATATGCTGTGGTGATTTATTAGGACCAGATGTTTTCTGAGGCTCCGGCGTCCTCTTTGGAGAAGGAACTGGGCTTGACTTTTGCTGATGCCCTTGCTTGTTAGCAGCTTCTGCAGTAGCTGGCTGTGCTGTTTCAGAAGGGTTTTTCTGAACTGAATCCTCCTTTTCAGGTTCAGCTGGGCTGATGATTTCATTCTTTTGTGGTGTTGCAGGTATCTGAGAGTCTACAGGAGCAACTACTGTGGGCTGTGTTGCTCCAACAGCCCGCTGCGTTTGGCAGGTGAGACACAGCCACTCCTTTGCCTATAAAAAAACAGAAAAAATAGTTAAGTTATAAACTGTCTGGTAAAATGTGTTTAATTATTTTTTATACAGTACTTCCATCTTAAGCAATGTTAACTTTCTGTTACATTTCAGTAACTGTTGTAAATCTAGTTACAAAGAGTCAGCGTGGATTTCAATGTTTAATATTCCACAAAAACAATAAGTGAATGAATGCATCATTTGAACACAATTAGAAGCAAGCAAGGGATGTAATAAATATATATTATTTTCTGTACTCTTACCGCTGTTTCATTTTGCAAAGCAATGAATCCACACTGGTTACAGACAGTGTTCTTGCATTCAGTGCAGGTGTTGTAGTTAGGTGGATCCTTGGACGCCACATTGAGTTGGACTTTACAGAGGGGACAGGTAGATCGGCCTGGTTTGACAGCCTCTTGCGAAGCCACTACAGCCTTTGGAGGCTCAGATTGAGCTTTGTCCATTTTGGCCTGTACGGATGAAGGTGTGTTGGTCTCTTGTGGTTGTTCTGGCTTTGTCTGTTGTTCTTTCTTCTGAGCTGCAGGGGACTTGACCTCTTTTGTTGCAGATATCTTTGGAGAAACTGGTGGAGTGGTCTTGGGCTGGTCCTGAACAGCTGAGGTAATCAAAGTAGATGCAGAACTGAAGATTGAAGAACCAAAGCCAAACATTTTCCCAGTCGCTGACTCTTCTGGCTTAACAGAATCAGGTTGAGCTTTATCACCACCAAAACCAAAGAAGCCTCCTGACTCTCGCCGTGTTGCTGCTGTAGCATTACTTTGTTTACGTTCAGTTGGCCTTGTTTGGTCAGGAGATTTATTAAGACCTGGAGTTTTCTGAGGCTCCTGTGGATGCTTTTGAGACGGAACTGGGCTGGGATGTTTCTGATCCTCTGGCTTGCTAGCTGCTTCTGCTCTAGCTGACTGTGATGTTCCTGGAAGTTTATTCTGAGTTGAGTCCCTCTTTTCAGGTTCAGCTGTGCTGATGATGTCTTTCTGTTGTGGTCTTGTAGGTATCTGAGAATTGACAGAAGCAACTCCTGGGGGCTGTATTGCTCCTACAGCCCGCTGCGTCTGACAAGAGAGACAGAGCCACTCCTTCACCTAAAAAATAAAAATAGTTCAATTATAAACTGTTTGGCAAATGTGTATAATGTTGATATTAAAACAAATACGCATTGATTTATTTCTGTTGGAATTTCAGCAGCAGTTAATAGTCTAGTAACTAAGAGTCAACGGGGATTTCAATGTTTCATATTCCAAGAAAATAATGCGTGAATTCATGCATAGTTTGAATCAATGAAGAGCCATCAAGTGAAAGTTTAAAAAAAGCAATTAGGGTGGAGTTCTATTCAGCCTGTCAGCAGTCCGAAGTGAAATGAAATATGTGTTAATATATGTATTTGTTTGCTATAGTCTTACCCGTGTTTCATTTGGCATAGGGTTAAATCCACACTGGTTACAGACAGTGTTCTTGCATTCAGTACAGGTGTTGTAGTTAGGTGGATCCTTGGACCCCACATTGAGTTGGTCCTTACAGAGTGGACAGGTAGACTGGCCTGGTTTGACAGCTACTTGCAAAGCTGCTGCAGGCTTTGGAGGCTCTGATGGAGCTTTGTCCATTTTGGTCTGTACTGGTGGAGGTGTCTTGGTCTCTTGTGGTTGTTCTGGCTTTGTCTGTTGTTCTTTCTTCTGAGCTGCAGGGGATTTGATCTCTTTTGCTGCGGATATCTTTGGAGAAACTGGTGGAGTGGTCTTGGGCTGGTCCTGAACAGCTGATGTAATCAAAGTAGATGCAGAACTGAAGATGGAAGAACCAAAGCCAAACATTTTCCCAGTGCCTGACTCTGCTGGCTTTGCAGCATCAGGTTGAGCTTTATCAACACCAAAACCAAAGAAGCCTCCTGACTCTTGCTGTGTTGCTGCTGTAGAAGTACTCTGCTTACGTTCAGTTTGCCTTGACTGGTCTGGTGATTTATTAGGACCAGATGTTTTCTGAGGCCCCTGCGTTCTCTTTGGAGAAGGAACTGTGCTGGGCTGTTTTTGATCCTTTGGCTTATTAACAGTTTCTGCCGTAGCTGGCTGTGCTGTTTCAGAAGATTTGTTCTGAGTTGATTCCTTTTCAGGTTCAGCTGTGCTGATGATGTCTTTCTTTTCTGGTGTTGCAGGTATCTGGGAGTTGACAGAAGCAACTCCTTGGGGCTGTGTTACTCCTACAGCCCGCTGCGTTTGGCAGGTGAGACACAGCCACTCCTTTGCCTGCAAAAGAACAGAAAACATAGTTCTGTTATAAACAGTTTGGTTAAACGTGTATAATTATTTTGAATACAGTACATCGATCTCAAGCAATGATAACCTCTGTTACATTTCAGTAACTGTTGTAAATCTAGTAACAAAGAGTGAGTGTAGAATTCAAAGTTTAATATTCCCCAAAAATAATAAGTGAATGCATGCATTATTTGAACACAATTCAAAACAAGCAACGGAAACGTTCATGAAAGCAATTGGTGTTATTAGTAACTGTCTGTCAGCAGTTCATTGTAAAATAAAATATGTAATAAACATTTATTATTTTCTCTAGTCTTACCCCTGTTTCATTTGGCATAGGGTTAAATCCACACTGGTTACAGACAGTGTTCTTGCAACCAGTACAGGTGTTGTAGTTAGGTGGATCCTTGGACCCCACGTTGAGTTGCACCTTACAGAGTGGACAGGTAGACTGGCCTGGTTTGACAGCTATTTGCGAAGCTGTTGCAGTCTTTGGAGGCTCTGATAGAGCTTTGTCCACTTTGGCCTGTACTGGTGGAGGTGTCTTGGTCTCTTGTGGTTGTTCTGGCTTTGTCTGTTGTTCCTTCTTCTGAGCTGCAGGGGATTTGATCTCTTTTGCTGCGGATATCTTTGGAGAAACTGGTGGAGTGGTCTTGGGCTGGTCCTGAACAGCTGATGTAATCAAAGTAGATGCAGAACTGAAGATTGAAGAACCAAAGCCAAACATTTTCCCAGTTGCTGATTCTGCTGGCTTTGCAGCCTCAGGTTGAGCTTTATCACCACCAAAACCAAAGAAGCCTCCTGACTCTCGCCGTGTTTCTGCTGTAGAAGTACTCTGCTTACGTTCAGTTTGCCTTCTATGGTCTGGTGATTTATTAGGACCAGGTGTTTTCTGAGGCTCCTGTGGCTTCTTTTGAGAAGGAACTGGGCTTGGCTGTTTCTGATACCCTGGCTTGTTAGCATCTTCAGTTGTAGTTGGCTGTGGTGTTACAGAGGGTTTTCGCTGAGTTATTTCCTTTCTTCCAGGTTCAGCTGAGCTGATTAAGTCTTTCTTTTGTTTTGCAAGTATCTCAGAATTGGCAGAAGAAACTCTTTTGGGCTGTGTTGCTCCTACAGCCCGCTCCGTCTGGCAGGTAAGACACAGCCACTCCTTCCCCTAAAAGAAAAGAATTTAAAAAATCAAAGGTTCCATTATAAAGTGGTACATAATCTGTGTATAAATACATTTTATAAAATTGTTATACAATAAACATGTTTTTATAAATTTGAGCAGTTGTCACATATCTAAAAGAAAAGAGTACATTTTGGATCTAATATTATCATTCCCAGAAGGAAGAAATGCATGTATAATTGTAAACAAGGAACACTTTCAATAATTAAATAATTCTTCACAGTCTTTAAGCATTCTAATACAAAGTTTGTCTTACCCCTGTATCATTTGGCATAGGTTTGAATCCACACTGGTTACAGACAGTGTTCTTGCATTCAGTGCAGGTGTTGTAGTTAGGTGGATCCTTGGACCCCACGTTGAGTTGCACCTTACAGAGTGGACAGGTAGACTGGCCTGGTTTGACAGCTATTTGCGAAGCTGCTGCAGCCTTTGGAGGCTCTGATGGAGCTTTGTCCACGTTGACCTGTACTGATGGAGGTGTCTTGGTCGTTTGTGGTTGTTCTGGCTTTGTCTGTTGTTCTTTCTTCTGAGCTGCAGGGGATTTGATCTCTTTTGCTGCGGATATCTTGGGAGAAACTGGTGGAGTAATCTTGGGTTGGTCCTGAACAGCTGATGTAATCAAAGTAGATGCAGAACTGAAAATGGAAGAACCAAAGCCAAACATTTTCCCAGTGCCTGACTCTGCTGGCTTTGCAGCATCAGGCTGAGCGTTACCACCACTAACACCAAAGAAACCTTTAGACTCTTGCTGTGTTGCTGCTGTAGCATTACTCTGCTTACGTTCGGTTTGATTATTTGTTCCAGACTTTGCTGGCTTTGCAGCATCAAGTTGTTTACCAGCAGGTGTGCTTACTTGATCTGGTGGCTTGTTTGGTCCTGTCTTTTGTCCTACCTCTGGTGTTTTATGATCAGGTTCTTGGCTCGCCTGTTTCAGTGGAGCAGTACCAGCTTCAAGTTTGCCTGTCTTAACTGATGGTTGTCTCTGTTGTGAGACTGCAGCAAGTGAAGGAACTTTACTTGGTGATGCTTGGTACTTCATTGCTGGAGGGGGCTTAGATGCTTCAACTGCTCTTTTCATCTGACAGTTAAGACACAGCCATTCGTTTCCCTAAGATACAAGAGACGACAGTTATTTTTTGGTTTGGAAATGGAATTAGGAAATTGCAATAATTCACAACAACTTAGGTATTTAGGAAAACACACTCCTGAACACTGAACTACAGGTCAGTGAGGTTATTTTTACACATTCACAGATCACAGATTAATACACATACATGCATATAGTACAATTTGGGAATTATATTATCTGCTAATGTATTCCATTACTTACCTTTCCTATAGGTATTGGGTTGAATCCACACTGTGTACAGACAGTAGTTTTGCACTCAGTGCAGGTGTTGTAGTTTGGAGGGTCCTTGGAGCTCATGTTAAGCTCAACCTTACATAGTGGACAGGTGGCTTGACTTCCTTTAGGAGATGTGTCCGAGAGTGCTGCTGCCTTTGGTAGCTGTAATGGGGCTTTGTCCTCTTTGCTCTGCTGGGATTCTTCTGGTTTCCTCCCCTGCTCTGGTTTCTGACTAAGAGTTTTGGGCTCTCTTGCTGGTGACATTTTGGGAGAAGCTGTAGGTGTACTTCTTGGGGAAATCTTGGGACCAGCCGACATTTTACGAGAGCCTGGTGGTGTAGTACCTGATACTTCCTGAACGGCGGATGATACCAAAGTGGATGCTGAGCTGAAAATGGAGGAACCAAATCCAAACATTTTCCCAGTCACAGACTCTGTTGTTTTTGAAGCATCAGGTCCTGTTTTAGGACCACTCAAGCCAATTGGGTTTGCTAACTCCTGCTTTCTTTCTAGCGTGATCTTACTCGGGTTTAGTCCAGGTTCGCTTGTCTGGTCAGTTGGTTTCTGAGAATCCCCTGTGATACCTAGAGGAGATTTCTGACCAGGAGTTGGGTTAGCCTGTGTTTCAAGGTCTGGTCCTTTTGCAACCTTAGTTGGATTTGTTACTGCTGTAGCCTGTGCCTTCTTCAGAGAACCTGGTTTGGGACTCCCTTTTTCTTGAGGTGTATCGAGCCCCTGATTCTGGATCTTTGAAGGTGCATTAGATTTCTTCAGAGTTTCCACTTGATTAAAAGCTTTTATCTTCTGATGTCCAGCAGATGGAGAAATGTTGTCAGCTGATTTCATAGGAGGTCCTGTGTGTTCAGATGCAGAGAGAGCCCTCTGCATCTGACAGTTCAGGCATAACCAATGCTTTACCTGGTAGAAGGAAAACACAATGTGAAACATTTACAAATCCTGCATGTAATCACTTTACAATGTCAAAATGATGTAGCTTGTATAGCTTATGATGATCAACTATGGTCTATCATGAGTCGATTTTTTCCTTGACAATTTTGCATTTTATTCAAATCTTAAAGTAAATTGGAAACATGTATTTTATTACCTCTGATTCATTTGGCATTGGATTGAATCCACATTGGTTGCAGACAGTATTCTTGCATTCGGTGCAGTTGTTGTAGTTTGGAGGTTCCTTGGAGCCAAAGTTGAGTTCCACCTTACAGAGTGGACAGGTAGATTGGCCTGCCTTCTTGTGAGCTGCTGCATCCTTTGGAAGCTCTGATGGAACTTTTTCTATTTTGACTTGGGGTGATGGAGAGGTTTTGGGCTGCATTTTCTTCACTTCTTGCCCTTGTTTGTGAGCAAGAGGTGATTTTGGTGCTTCTGCGTGAGGCATTTTAGGAGAAGCTTGAGGTGTTGTTTTAGAATCATCTTGGACATTGGTGTTGATTAAAGTAGATGCAGAACTAAAGATGGACGTGCCAAATCCAAACATTTTTCCACCCAGGGATTCGGCAGGCTTTGCACTATCATGTTGAGCTTTAGGACTGCCAAATCCAAATAACTTTCCAGATTCCTCTTGTGTAGTTGTAGTAGTAGTTTTCTGACCAGGAGATGGGCTGACCTGTTTCTGACTTTCTGGAAGTTTCACAACTTTAGCCATTGGTATTGGTGGTTTCCTCTGAGGGGAGCCTGGTGCTGATGTTTCCTTTATTTTAGATTCAGTGGGTGTTTGAGTGTCTTTCTTTTGAGGTTTAACCAGTGGGGGAATTTCCTTATTTATGGCTGATGCAAGGACTTTATTTGGTGAGGCCTGTACTTTCATCATGGGAGTTCCTGGTGGCTCAGATGCTCCTAGCGCTCTCTGCATCTGGCAGTTGAGACATAACCACTCCTTCACCTATAGTAGAGCCAACAGTAAATGGGTACAATTAAGATCAGTGTTGTTGTACAATAGGAAGTATTTTACCTCTAACAAATAATAATAGCATTATTAAATACAATTAAAATGCAACAATCATTGTTCAAATGCTTGTTCTGAATTACACAGTTAACTTGTCTTACCTCTTTAACATTTGGCATCGGATTAAATCCACATTGGTTACAGACAGTGTTTTTGCAATCTGTACAGGTGTTGTAGTTGGGAGGATCTTTTGAGCCCACATTTAGTTCCAGTTTACAGAGAGGACAGGTAGAGTGTCCCGCTTTAGAAACAACTGTGGTAGCTGATGGAAGTTTTTCCATTTTTGGCTGTACTGGTTGAGGAGCCTTGTTCAGCTGGGGTAGTTCTGGTTTTGTCTCCTGTGCAGTGTTCTTTGCAGTGAGTGATTTGGAATCCTTTGCAGCAGGCAATTTGGGAGAAATTGGGGGTGTAGTTTTTGGATCATCTTGAACTGCTGAGGTTATCAATGTGGATGCAGAACTGAAAATGGAGGAACCAAAACCCATCATCTTCCCAGTCACTGCAGGTTTGGCAGCATCAGGCTGACTTTTAGGACCACCAAATCCAAAAAAACCTCCTGACTGTTGCTGTGTAGCTGCAGTGGCATTTCCCTTGTTTTGTGAACTTTGGCTTGTCTGGTCATGTTCTTTTTGAGGACCTGCCTTTCGGCTGTCCTGAGGTGTTTTCTGACCAGGAGCTGTGCTGGCTGGTCTTTTAGCAGCTTCAGTCTTGTCTGGTGCAGCAGCCTTTTGTAGTGAAGGTTGTCCTGGGCCTTTCTGAGGTTCGATGGTGCTGGCAGCTCGTTTCACCTGGCAGTTTAGGCAAAGCCATTCCTTTCCCTTCAAAAACAAACAAAACAAACACAAATTAATATCATATACACATGCATGTTTTAATGATTACAAACCATAGGTGAAAATTTAAAGAAGAAGTGCAGAGGCTGGTTAAATTGTCCTATTCCTATCTTGATTTACTGTATGTGGTAAGAATCACCCAACCAAGAATATTCCTTGGTTGTGCTTTTGGTAACATCCACTATCTGTCGCATATTTCAGAAACGTGAGTATTAAATGTTTGTATTTCATTAAGTGTGTTTGATTAAGTCAACTAATTATATCACCACAAAAGTGCAAATGTAAGCTTTTGAAAAATAAAGCCAGGTGACAGTAATGACAAAGTTTCAGTGGTGTGGACCATACATGTTAAAACATCCACTTTCAAAGAGTGCTTGCAAAATCATCATAAGGATCTTTTCCCACTTATCTTGGTTCATCACTGTTAAAGCCATTGGTTTAAGCAGTATTACATGATCAAGTAGCCTTGGGCTGTCCTTAGCAAGGTAGCATACTAACTCTGCATTGAATTTCAAGTGTCAAGTCCTTTGTGCTTTAATATGCAATGTCTATTTACCTAGGTATTTCTTACTAGACATTCTGTGTGTGTGTGTGTGTGTGTGTGTGTGTGTGTGTGTGTGTGTGTGTGTGTGTGTGTGTGTGTGTGTGTGTGTGTGTGTGTGTGTGTGTGTGTGTGTGTGTGTGTGTGTGTGTGTGTGTGTGTGTGTGTGTGTGTGTGTGTGTGTGTTAACATTTATTAATAGCATTTCACTTTAGTTTGAAGAGATTTAAGACAAAAGGGAAAGACGGTGACACCAGGCATCTGTGGAGTTGCTTTTGTATATGAGTGTAGCCCTCTTTTGCCAGGTCTTGCCAAAGGTTCTGTCACAACTGTCTGGCTGTTTAGAGACTAGAGACACTTTGAGTAAGATATGAAGTAAATGGCTTCAGAGATTTGCAACTTTAGAGGATTGGACATAGAGAGCATTCACAGCTCTGCCCCAAAAAATAAAGGCCAACACAATTCAATGTAGATGCAGTCTATATACTTGGTGTACATATTATAAATTTCTACAAGAAAAAACACTTTTTTTTTTTTAAATGATCAAATTGGTGCCTTAGTTGTAAACTGGACTTGAACACTGAAAACTAAAAATGATTGCTGTTAAGTCAATTATTTATTTAATTGACAAATCCACCAAGGAATAACCCTCCAAACAATGAATTGAAAACAACTTAATAATCCACTCTTAACATCAAAAGGGAAAGCAACAGACTGAGCATGAGCATGCTACCATTATGTATCTAAGTAATGAATGCTTTAGAGACATTGAGGCAATAATGTAACTGACTCAGCTTAACGGTTCTGTAAAACCAATCTGATCGCTCAGAAAACAATAACAAATTGCCTCAACAATTATTAAGATGACATAGCGACGTCTGTAGCCTTTTTGAGATTAACTTTAAAAATAAATCTTTATTTGCTCTATCTTTTCAAGTCCTAAATCATTAATTCATTTGGTAGTTCATTTAATCAGTATCACACACATCTTACCTCATTGACGTTTGGCAAGGGGTTAAATCCACATTGGTTGCAGACAGTGTTTTTGCAATCAGTGCAGGTATTATAGTTTGGAAGATCCTTTGAGCCCATATTGAGCACCACCTTACAGATTGGACAATTGCATTGACCTTCTTTAGGTGCATTGTGGGAGGCTGCTGTTGCTTTTTCCACTTTGACCTGTCCTGCTGGAATGACTTTTGCTTGAAGGATTTGCTCTTGTTTCTTGTCTTGCACTGACTTTTGGACAGTGGCTGGTTTGGTCTCCTTTGTAGACTGCATTTTGGGAGAAACTGGTGGTGTAGTTTTAGACTCGTCCTGTACAGCTGAGGCTATCAAAGTAGACGCAGAACTAAAAATGGAGGAACCAAAACCAAACATCTTCCCACTCACTGACTCTTCTGGCTTTGCAGCTTCAGATTTAGCACCACCAAAGCCAAATAAACCTCCTGACTCCTGCTTGGCACTGCTTTCCTTGCGCCCAGTTTGACTTGTCTGGTCTGGTTGTTTTGGCCCTGGTGTTCTCTGGGTTTCAGATGTCATTTTGTGAACAGAAGCAGGACTGGCCTGCTTTTGAATTTCTGATCCTTTAGCAGCTTCACCCTTGGCTGGCACATTTGCTGAAGTAGACTGCATTTTCTGAGGTGAACCTGCTCCTTTCATCTCTTTTTTGACAGGTGCAGGAGATGGTGCCTGGTTTTGAGCAACAGAAGCTTTGTTGGGAATGAGCTTTTTCTTGGAAGGTCCCGGTGGTTCAGAAAATCCTTGGGCTCTCTTTACCTGGCATGTAAGACAAAGCCACTCACGCTCCTATACAAAAAAGAAAAAGAAGATGGATACATTTTTTAAACAATTACATATTGCATACAAAGTACAAGATAAAAAATCACATGTAAAGTCAATATTTAACTGTCATAACTTATAACATTAAATAATATAACAATCAACGTTTTACATGTATTCAATCTTATCCTATTTGAAGAGAACTCAGAATGGGGATGGTTGTTATGTACAACAATAAGTGTTATGTTAAATATACTGTATGTCACAGTGTGTAATTGTAAATCCAAATGATATATGAAGTGAAACTTTCCTCAAATCAGATTGCACTACATCCACACATATTGTGTGCTATCAATGAATTGACACTACAGCAACTGCAGTGTAAAGAAAAGTAATTTTCAATTGTCAATAAAAAAATATTAAATTCAGCAAACATGTTAACTGTAATATAAACATACTGCTTACTATACAATGATCGCAATATATATGCATTTAATTTGATAAAAGCATAAAAAGACAGATAAAAAACTGATTCACATTAATAATACTAATACTAAGCCAATACTTACATCGGAGTCTGGAGGGCTGAAGCCACAGAAGCTGCACACTTCAGTTTTACACTGTGTACATGTTTTATGGTTGGGTGGTTCCTTGGTGTGCATGTTGAGTTCTGTCGTCTTACAAACTGGGCAAAGGGTATTAGCTAATGCTTTTGACTGAGATCCGGCTTTGGTTGGTCCCGGTGTTGAAGATCCTGTTGAGGAAAGGCCAGGTCCCTTAGGGCCTTGTTGCTGAGACCCCGGCTTATCAGAGGACTGCTGGGGTGTAGTCCTGAAGCCTTGTTGCTGTTGTCCCACCTTAGACAAGCCCTGTTGTTGTTGTTGTTGTTGTTGTTGTTGTTGTTGTTGTCCAATTCTTGGTGACCCCTGTGGTTGCTGTCCTACTTTAGGTGACCCTTGCTGTGACCCAGTCTTTGCTGGCTGTTGTTGATGTGCACCTGTCTTAGAGGGCCCTTGTTGATGCAAACCTGTTTTAGGTGGAACCTGCTGTTGTGAAGCTGCCTTTGGAGATCCTGGTTGAACTCCACTCTTGTTCACAATCTGTGGTTGACCTCCAGGCTTAGGTAGACCTTGCTGTGGTGGCCCCTTTGGAAGATCTTTTTGTGTCTCCCCTTTAAGAAGACCTTCAGGCTGTGTTCCTGCCTTTTGAGTTATTTTTTGCCCCCCTGGCTTGTTTTGGGGTGCAGTCTGTCCATTCCCCTGTAACTGTGGTGAGCCTTGTTGAGCGTGAGGCTGGCCCTTTTGCATAGGAGGGCCCTGGCCTGATGTTTGGGGTCCATGCTGCTTTTGAGGGACTTTGCCAGGGCCTGCTCCTGGCTGCTGTTCTCCAGATGGCTTCACCCCCTGCTGGGAAGGTCCTTTCTTATTCTTATCCCCCTCCCCATCATCTCCAAATAAACCAAACTTATTCACAGCAGAGGACACGGCATTGAGAGGGTTGGCCCCACTAAGGAATTTGGAGGAGAACATAGTGGGGTCCTCCTCCTCCTCTTCCCCCTCTTCCTCCTCCTCCTCCTCCTCCTCCTCCTCCTCCTCCTCCTCCTCCTCCTCACAGGAACTTGAGTCTACAGGACTGTCGGAGTCAGAACAGGAACTGTCTCCTCTCTGTCCTGGCTCTCCTGCAGAGGCCTGAGGGGGGGCTGGGACCGGAGCTGTGGAGAGGGCATCTACAGCCCCACTGCTGCTGCCGATGCGGCTGCTGCTGCTGCTACTGCTGCTGCTCCCTGGGCTCTCCTCTGGCTCAGCATCTACATCAGACTTCCTAAATGCATGAGAAACAGACAAAGAGGAAATGTGATGTCACAAGGGACAAGACAAGAGGGAGGGATAATGAAAGAGAGCATGAGAATTTGTGAAACACATATGCAGTACTGTCTGAGCCAATATGCTGTCTGGTAAACAAAATAAAATCCTGCTGCACCAGCGTACTAAGTATAATGGATGCAGAGGAAACCTATTATCACTCATCCAATGAATTGCTTTCTAAGGTGAGTTTTCCAATCCTGTTTATACATAATTAACATCTCTAAAAACACATAATACCATATAGTTGTATCTATATCCCGTAACTGTATATTTTGCAGTAGTACATGAGTAAATGTGTATTTGAACACACTATGTGAAGAATTTTTATCTGTGACACAACACAGAGCTTAATAAAT
This sequence comes from Eleginops maclovinus, assembly GCF_036324505.1. Lineage (NCBI taxonomy): Eukaryota > Metazoa > Chordata > Actinopteri > Perciformes > Eleginopidae > Eleginops > Eleginops maclovinus. The sequence goes on along the minus strand of NC_086350.1, from coordinate 14,122,680 downwards.
AAAATTGACTTCCATCCCGGTTGACACCATTATCATTTGCATAGCAATTGTCGCCTCTACCCGGAGAAAGCCATTAATGATTCAGCCTCACTTTGATTTACTCTGCCTCGACTGTTGCTTTCAGGACCATGGATAGAGTCAGAGTCGCTCTGTTGATCAAAGCATACACAAGCCTCAGAGTCCCTTTCAGCCTGCGGTACAGCACAGAGCAATATGCAACACAGTAGGCGGTTATCGCTTTCAATAGAGCCGGCTACTACAAACCCAAATCAAGTGACCATTCAATGTGTACTCACAGGTTACAATCTTTCTTCCACCATATAATAATTTGTATTTATGACAGGGTATTCCATTTCATTCATCATTCAAATACCACCCAGTGTCGAGAGAAAATGCCATGCAGTAGTATGTTTTACAGCAGCATGACGAGTAAACATAGCGTTCTCTGTACAGAAACTGCAGGCACATCCGGGTAGAGGCCCATCACATCCATGGGAAGTGAAAATACTTTCCTTTTCAAAAGCAACATCAAGGGCAGTGCAAGATGAGTGCCATGAGCAATCGTTTTTATATAACAGCTGGATTTAACATGAAGGCTACTACGCTCAGCCCACTGGCAGCAACGGTTCATCCAGAGGTGGTTTATTAGATCTGATGTAGCCTACTTGTTATTAAAAAAAAAGCAGCATACACTACGTTTGACCACTGAACCAGATAACATTTTACCACCGCGGATGGTACGAGGTGATGACAGTTCCGTGCACACGGGTGAGCGGTGAGAAAAAGAAAAAGAAAATCACATTATCACCTATTTGTGTGCCCTTGGCCGGGAGCCTGTTGGAGAAGTCTAAATGTATTCCAATCTGGAAATATTTAAAACCGGCCGAAATGAGTGAGGTGAACCAGCAAAAGCCATGTCATCGGAGGCATCTCCCGAATTACCATCTGTTCTTCGCTCTGTGCCCGTCTTACTCATCTCCTCCCATCCTGCAGCCAAGCATCCTTCACCCTCCACGGTCACAATGTCAAACACTGAAGCGCGGCATTCAGATAAAAGCGAAGTAAACTGTACCTTCATCGACAGCAGATCTGTCTCCCTATCCTCACCGAAAGCTCCTCGGATATCCCCTGTCCGTGTTTGTCTGATCGCCGAGGGATGGAGGGCACAGGGCAGCCAATATAGTGCGATCAGCATCCACTCCGCCCCCCAATCCAGTGCGCAGGCGCCACATCTGACAGGTGATCACAATATATATCACGTACGGAAATTGAAATTAAAGGGGACAAGGCGATTTATTTCCGCGGAGTCACGTGTGATCATCGTCGATGTCTTCAAGATTTACCCTCCTGCGTGATATGTTGCACATTTTCGCAGCGACTGTTGACATATTTAAAAGGTCGCTCTAGTGATCATGAGCACTATAGAGGGGTAATGTGGAATTTAGGTCCTAGTAGCTACTGAGTCGTGACAGATGTCAGATGTATTCAGTTCACAGTGAATACCATTTTACATAAGTTTATCTGCAATTCATATATTCGTTGCAAAACACAAGACTCTCACACTATTTATATATTTATTTTGCAAAAAGTAGCCTGGAAATACATCAACACAGTACTACTAAGGTTAAGTATATATTTTATCTGCAAAAGGAGAGTTACCTGGTCTTAATAAAATAATATGACTGATATGGTCAAACAACAAATACTGTAACCCGACACTGATAGATTCTACCATCAGTATATTTCCATCTTGCATATCTTAAACACCATCCATCTGTCAAACCTGTCCAAATACCAGCACACAGAGTAATGCCTCCAATATTAACTGCAATCAGTCCATCTTAGAAATATCAATAATCAATTGCTTTTTCATTTTTTCTCTTGGTCAGTTTATTAAACCTCATTGCTCCATCAGTTTAGACTTGCCTCCAGATCAGCTGGGTGCAATATGCTGATACACATTTCTTCAGTGTGCAGCTATTCCAACACTGTACATACACCGTCTAGACATTTTCTCTTGGGCCTGAATTAAAGCTTGTTGCTGTTTTGGTAGAATACTTAATGAAGATGACATAATAGGAAGTGAACTCCCGGCACATAGTACCTCTTCAGTCTGTGTAACCTCTCTTTTTTTCTGCACAGGCTTTCTTATTCTCACATTTCACCCACAAGAGTTTTTCTACAAAGAACATGTGATTTAAAGAGACAATCTTGGCAATGGTATCCTGTACTGCTGTCACAGTGAAAACAAAGGGAGGAAACTTTCTTCTTTTCTCTTTCCAACTTTAAGCCAGATAAATAGACATGCCGACGACTTCTGTCAAACCATGATCTGACCAAATCCTTGTAAGATTCTGTTAACAACACAATATGAATTGCCAATATATAGAATATACCCAGGGCAACACAACTAAGCTTTTATTCTCTACACTTCCTCTGAATTGGTTTACATATGACAATCTGGAGGCTTACAAAAATGTTATTCGTAGCAATACGACAGTACACCACAAATACTTGAAAAAATCTCACCTCAATGGATCACCTGTCTGCCATAAGAGAGACAATTCATCGGAAATGATTACTAACCATGAAATGAAAGGACTTATCTAGAATTTCTGAACGGATACCCCCCCCCCTCCGTACAGTCACATGCATGTCTACACACGACAAACAGCGTGGATGAATTCCTACTCAGTATGTGGAAAGCGTGAGTGAGAAGTGTGGGAAGGATGGAGAGCAAGTGGTGTGTGGGCGTGTAGAAGAGTTACGTCATGCGGCATGTGTGAGAGGCTTTGGTCTCTCTTTGGGAAATGCCAGATTTGGCTTTATTGCAGACACACACAGGAAACATTCATCAGCACAATCTCCATCTGGGGATATAGGCTGTAGCTTTGCAGTGGGCTTGTACATGGTCCGGAAATCCTTTAAGTATTCTTAGACTGCTTCTAACTACCTCATCCTCACAAGAGCGTACTTTTTGGTTGACATAATAAGTGATGATCCTCTTGCTTTACTGAGGTATCAAAATTGAACGTATGGCAATGCAGACGTAATGCCATACTCCAAACCCCTACGTTTTTATGTGGTGATAGATGAAACTGTATTGGCTTTGTCTCATCCATACACCGCTATATATCTAAAGAAAACTACATAATGGTTGGTTCTTTGGCCTATTTTAAAACAAATGACGGCTGAGTCCATCATTATTTTTTGTTTTTGTTGCTGGAGTGCTTTTATCCACAAGTGAGTCATCTTTGTCAGTCAACAAAATTATGTAAGACTGTTAAACAGCAGGCAATCACCAGATGCAGCACCATCATGCTCTTTCCCCTCTTTTCAGTTTAAATGCAATAACTACAATCTCCTCTGTCACCATCTTTTTTCTCCCACGCACACTGGGATAAAGCCAGACCAGACTTAAATCCTGCAGTCACACAGCTAAAGTATCATATACTTTACCAGCATTGCTGATTTGTAGAGATTTAGCCTAAAATGAATTGCCTGCTCTCATGCATATTGAGTTGTGACAAGAATTCCAGCTGCTCATGTGGAACAATTTGAAAAGGTTGAATATTAAAATGTGCTTTACCGTATGTGAAATGAGTAAATTAACTCAAGGAAGTGAAGCAACATTTCCATCAGTGGCTTAAAAAAAAACCAAACTGGTTCAATAATTTTCATTCAAGCAGATTCCCTAAGGAAACAGACAAAATTCCTAGTAGGAATTTCAAGAAAGGATTAGCATCCTTCCCTCTGCAGTGGGATTTAGCAGTCCTAATGGAGACATAAAGCCTACATTAATTTACCATAATCATGTTATTATAAGCTATACTATTTACATCTAGAAAAACATTTACGGATAGCATTTGATATAAATAACTAGTATTAATGTTGAGGAGTGTTGTGAGTGTTTCTCATTCAATGACAGACCTTTAGGCTTGTCTAAAGTCACATGTGCTTCCAGTTTACATTTATATAAATCACATATTAACTCCTGTACGTGTTGCACAGCTGAACTTGAAACGTGATCCCCATGAGAAGGAACCATACTGTTAGCGGTTCAGGTGTCTGAAGCCTATAGGGAGAGAGATTGGATGTACATTCAGAACAGGTCACTAGTCCATCACTGGGCCCATACGGATGAATATATACACACCTACAGGCCTTTTGGTAGTTCCGTACTGCATGTAACCTGCAATTATTTTGGGAGAGAACCAAAGTGTGTCTTAATCCAGGTCCCAAGAGGTAACAATGCATGCCATCAAGCAAAATTGCTGCCAGGGGAAAACCCATATTCCATTAACGCTAACTATTAATGTATTTCATTATCCAACACATAGACATGATGGTAGGTCCAATCCGATAGTTGACCAGGTGCCTTTCTGCTCACTCAGGCGTACACCATTAGAAAGACATCACATTTAGAGAGCATTTGTATTCTTCTCAGTGCGGTTGAGCCCGTTCACAGCACCCACAAAAAACATCCCTCTCTCTCTCTATTTCTCTTTCTTTGTATGGCTCTCTCTTATACACAAACACACTTTAACAACCAGAGCTCAGAAATAGTACTCATCTCGCTTTCATTTTAATTAAGCCAACACACTGGAGCACAGTGCTGCCTAGCTATTTCTTTTCTCTTAGCTGTAATTCCTATGGAGGAGACTGCAACTTCTACAACAGCAACAACTCAGGGTCACTTACAAATGCCTTTAAAAAAAGTGTTTTATTAAAGAGACTAGTTTGCAAAAAGGACACACCTCTGACGTTGACCCTTGAGGAAGGCAAAGCAGTTTTTCCCCGGCATGGTTTTCTCTGGAGCAGAGCCGGAGCGGTGTGGAGTGGTAACCTGCATGGAGGCGAACGGCTGTCCTCTTTAGGTCTCTAGGTCGCTGTGCCTCTGTGTTTGGCAGGTTCAACATGTAATCTATACGCAGTAACCCGATCACACACACTTTGCCAGTGTCATTAAATTTACATATCTGCCCCTAGGAGGGGAAAACATGCACTCACAACACTTCTCTCTAGATGGAACCAAAATACCAGTGGAATGCACAAAAAACGACAAAAGGATAATTAGAGGTCCCAGACAATGTAAAATATAAAATTGAAAGTCTAGGCATGATTTGTGTTTTGCGAGCTGACATATTGTTTGTTGAAATAATATATAGCAAATATTGAAGGCCAGTTTTATAATAATAATGCTTATAATAACAATAAAAATTGAATTGGTTAATACAAGGTCTGAAAAGAAGAGTTATTCCCAGACTGATTCAATCCACTTTTGTCACACATTAAAAATGCTCCAACAATTTAATTGACTGACTAATTTGTGTTAGAATGGGCATGATACGCAGGTAGAGTTACCAAGCCTTAACAGTCTGCTGTGTGTCACAAGGGAGCATGGTTTGTGCTTCTCCTTTCCTCTCCTCTCTCAGCATCAATGCAGAACACTGCACAAGTCTCTTAAGCCACCCAGGCTTTTTTTCCTGTCGAGTGACCACCGCTATCACCCATACTAAAAATACTCTTAAAGGAGCAGCGTCCACAAGCATCAGAATAGCGTTATTGCCGCTCCCCCAGTTTCTTATCTCGATTCTCAGACCAGCCCCTCCCTCGGCTGCCATGTCATGGGAGAATTCTAAGCATAACACAGTTCAAGCCCTCAAATCCTACAAATCAGTGAGCAGGAAATCACTGCTGATCAGATTCAGACTGGCAAACGATGGAGGGGTGGGAGGGTGTGGAAATGAGAGTGGGGAGGATAAAAATACATCTGATAATGGAAAATGAGGGCACAAAATTGATGAATATCATAACGATAAGGAGAAAAGTCATTGGCAGATGTGAGGATTGGAATAGACTTGAAAAGGGGTTGCTCTAAATAGAAAAAGAAGGAGATTTGGCAAAGCTGCAGATGCTTCAGTGCTAATGTAGCCTATCAGGTCTGGCAAATGCCTTGAGTAAGACCTCTTTCTTGCATCAGACCTATCTACTTTCCATTAGAATAGTATATTAAAAGTCAATGGAAAGTGCAATCATCTGTTCTCAGAGATGCTCTTGTCTTTTAACGGCAGAGTTGAAAGGAATTGAAATACTAACGTTAGATTGTGAAAGTAAATGTATTCACCCTGCCAATGAATAGATCAAACTATAATGTTGTATGTATGTAGTCTGAGCTATTTTGCTGATGATGTTCAGCAGGAAGATTAACCACAGAATGTTTGTAGGTCCTGTGATAAGTTCTAGACAGCAGGCTGTATATAATTGAAGAGGTGTAAAAGAAGATGGAGGTTTTAAACTACCTGAGGAGTCCTGCCTCCAGTGTACAGTGTCAAGGCAAACCTTGATCAGCTAACATGCAGGTACTGTACACATAATGCATATTTTTTCTTAATAAGAAAGACAAAATGATTCAATAAAATTGTTACTTTTGAAATATTCTAATTTCTATTTATTTTGCATGCAAGGTATGAGTTATTTATCAATGCGTTCATGGTTTCTGTCATAACTGAAATTAATTGCAACTCTTTTGTCTATTTACCGGTTAGTTTTTAAATAAATATTGCCTTGTTGATTTCTCAACAGTATGAAAAACAACTTGCAAAGGCTTGAAACCTGCTTTAAAAGTGTACAGCTATTTGAGAAGTCTGCACTGCATTGCTACACAGAAAAAAACACGATCAAGCCTCTAAACAGGTTTATAATAAAATGCTAAAACATTCAGTTATACTGGTTTGATCCAGTATTATTGAATGCCTGAATGTGGACTGCTAAAACAGTTGAAATTTCACATATCAAGGAACTGAAAAGTGCACTTTAATTGCTCACTTTCTAGGCATCTTTGTATATTGCTCTCTCTTTGTGTTGCTCTCTTGAAAATTGAAATCTGCTGTCGAAAACATGAAGATGACCTTGCATGTGTGCATGAGCGTGTGAGCTGAAGATGTCTAAGATGTAGATTATTGAGAATAAGAGGCATCACTTTCTGGTGTGCCTTTCATCGGCATGTGTGCTCTAATATCACCTTCACTGGCACCTTCTTGGCGTGATGCTCTGGAGCAGCAGAGGAACTGTACCACCTGGTGTCTGTACACATGCGTGTATGCCTGCATGTGTGTGAATGTGTGTGTGGGTGCGCGATTGAGTATGCACACTGTACTCAACCTGCCCGGGGAGAGGATCCGTTCTCTCATCAAATATTCACCAGCAACCACAGGCTCCCAGCTGCTTGCTGCTGTAATGCACACACATTGCTGTGTTTTTTGTTCCTGATGTATTTACTCGAAAGAGTGCCTCATAAATGTATGAAAGTACATTTTCAGGACCTTTTATCGAGTTCATGCTCCTGAGCATCACTGCCAATTGTTTGCTCCTGGATAGAGCAAATCTATAATATCAGTATAATAATATCGATAGGAAGAAAAGCTTGTACCTCTTAAGGGAAACTATGCCATAATTATAACCTACTTCAGATATGGAAACACCGGAAGCCCCAAATCTGTTTATTTAGAAAGTCAAAGATACAGATAAAGATACGGAGTATAGTGCATTTGTTACAGTCATTTTCCATTGGGAGATTTAATTTCATAGCTGACTTGTGTTACGTTATCATGAAAAGCCGTCAGTACAGATGGGTGCTGCAAATACATCTGCTTTGGTTCATAGACAGTGTGATAAATTAAGCCAAGCAAATCACACTCTGAACATGCAAGTATAACAGATTTGCAATGGCTTTGCGATTATGAATGTTTAATTAAATCTTTATAATAAGACACATTTGCAAAATTAGATTGCATTAGACAATATTTTCTGGTGTAGTGGTCTACGTAAGGGGAACTGGGTGCAAACGTAAAGCTGAGAGTTAATCAGGGATGTTGTGCATTTGAGACACATCTAATTGAATCACTTACAAAGTATGAAGGTACCACGACACACTTTTAAGAATATTTCCAAAAATGTCACAAAGGGTGATTAATCTTCTTACTACTTTTAATTAGATCACTCATCTAAATCCTTCCTCTTCTGTGGAAGCAGCATCTGTTAATACCTTGCAGTCTCCGTTGCTTAGTACAGCTTTGTGTCAGGGGGTTTGGCTGATTCAGAGTGAGTTAAAATGTTGTTGTGAGCTTTGGTTTTTTTTCATTCCTTATCTCTTTGCTACAGAGGGGGAAAACTAGATGCTTCATCTTCATCAGCATATCACTGTTGTTATCTTGTTATTTTTTAAATTCCTTTGACTAAGCTGTTTGTCAAGTAGAGGAAAGTATTTCATGCAATTCAGACTTTACACACATCACTTAATTTATCACTTATAAAGTAAATATGACTTTATAAAGAATGACTGTTAAGACAGGTTGATACGTTACACAAACATCTTCAACACCTTCCGTCCTTTTCTCTTTTTTATTCATAGTTATTTTTTATTTCAAATAAATAAAGAAAACAACATATAAACAGACACTTTCCATGTTTGAATACAAAGATAGAGATAAATAAAGACAGAGAGAATATCAGCCATATTGATTAGACAAGTAGAGCAGCTCAGTCAACACACAACTCACTCCAGAGGCAGGTTCCATGCATAATATGCTCACAAACAAGGCCTTGAATATACAATACATGCATTTCTGCTGCTATATAAAATATTTTGGGATCTATAGATAAAGAACAATTATTCTTACACTGCATGCCTGAGTACTGTTTCAAGCATACATATTTCAAGCCTTTCTAAGATATTATCGAGTGAAACAACAGTATCCTATGTCTGTTGGTGTATAGCTTTTTCACTTACAAAGACACCCATTCAGATTTTGGGAGAGTCTTCTTTGATTGACTGCACGTGCTATTTGTTGTTTAACATCCTTAACCAGCTGCTGGGGTTGTCACAGAGCAGACGTCAGAGTGATGTAATGAGATGCAGGGATAAAGACATGGATTAGAGGAGAGAGCAACCCCCACAGGGACACAGATGTAGTGATTACACCCAGATTAATGACACAGCGCTGCGTCACACACATGCACACACATCCATGGCATGTGCACTACATTCATAGAACATAATGTACTTTAATGCATGCACCCAAACAAAAAAACACAGATGGATTTATATTCAGACCATCAGCTGAAAATGGGCTCTAAAAACATATGACAACAAATTGTTATTTTTTAGATGTACTAAACAGCATTCCTAATTTATACCCGTCTGACAAGTTCACTTTCAGCATGTTTTTTTACTTGCATCAGGTATGCCACTTCTCCAGGTTGCCAGATCAGGCAGCTTTGTTCAAAGATGTGTTGGTCCCATGAAAGGCAAAGCCCCAAGATGAGGAGAGCACAGACCTTCACATCACACTCCTCTCCGGGTACATGTTACCTGTTTTTTCCTTCACTTTTCCTTTCCTATCCCTTTCACTGCTTCACTCACGTAACACTTTCTCGTTTACAGAGTTGCCCTACCTTCTCTGCTTTGCCTTAGCTAGCAGCAGTAGGGAGAAAATCCAGATGATCTACCGTGGGAAACATCACAGGATTATGGCTGGTAGGCATGTTTTATACATACATGCACTTCTCAAGAATTATGGAGACACACACAAACACACACACACACACTGATGCTCACACTGAATTTTAAGGATGCTGTGTGTGTGAAAATCCGAGATCATGGACACAGACAGATGACCAAATACAAAATTGTGTTTTGCAGGGGTCAGTATAACCCCTCCTGGTGATGGTTATTTAATGTACTAACTGCTGAAGGGGAATACTGTACCTCAGAGACAGCTGTGTCAGCAAGATAACACAGAGTACATGTTGACACGATGTTAGTGTGTACAGTGTGTTCATGTCTATGTTGTTTCAGATTCCCTTTATTTATGTTGTGTATGTATGTTGTCCTCATATCTATTTGTGAAAAACACACCTTCAAAACTGTGGTCCATTTTGTCATTACCAGATATGCATGGCAAGCTAGTACCTGTGCCTCTACTGATAATAGTTCCCCTTTGCTTATCGGATCACTTATTGATGTGAAGAGTATTGTATTTGATGTTTAACCTTCAATTTTGGCACCTTTTTGCTGATAACATCTAGAGATAAAAACAAAGGCTTGCGTGGTACAGACAAATAAACAAATACCAAAAATGATTATAAAATAGCCCGGTTCGGGAGCAAAGCCAGCTAAGGAAATCTTTTGATGGTATTAAAAGCACTTTGATGTGATAGAGGATTGTAATAAAGACCTAAATGAAGGCTGAGGATGTAAATCCAGAATATTAACAACTATTTATGTCCCAGAGGTTTTAATCTGAAGCTTATGTCTCAGGATGGAAGAGAGTTTATGAAGTGAATGTTGTGAAAGTGAGAACAGTTAGCATGAGGGGAGTGCTCAGTATGTTTATATGAGGTTAGCCATCACTGATAACACAAAATAAAAGGGAATAGAAAAAGAGAGAAACACACACATGTCTTTTCATATTTACTGGGCATTCATTCTGATTCACACAGAAATACCCATCAAAGATAGTATGAGAACGCAAACACGATTTTCAAAAGCACTTACACATACACTCTGTACACATGCTGTATACCGTGCACACTGAGTGTTACTGGCTGTAAAAGTCTTGTTTACAACTTGACCTCCATTGTTCATTTTCCTCTGCCTCATATCCTCCCTTCCCGCACTGACATTTTCACTTGTAATAAAGCGTTCTGGTGCATTGACTCCTGATAGAAACAGCACTGCGTGGAAAGGCGACTAGAAAAAAGGAGAGGGGTGCCGGTAGGAAAAATGATAAGCCCTGTCATCTTCACACAGTGACAGAAACATTTCAGTGGCCTTTGACCGTTTTCTTCCTCTGTAGATCAATGAATGAATTTATAGCATTTCAGCACACAGAATTGGCCTATTGAACCGTGAAATGTATGATGTCCAGAAGAAATATGTGCTGCTCCAGACTATCTTTATTTCTGCGTCTTTACCTAAATGGCATCTATCTGAGGGGTCTGAAGTTACATCCAGCAGGCAAATGCCATCTGCAGTCCCAGAAGAAAAGAAGGCACTTTTAATCCCACCTAAAACGCTGCAGTCACATATATAAGAGTGTGATCTATAAGTGGCTGCAGGGACCATTAGGGGCCCAGAGGCCAAAATAACAGTCTTAACTTGGCCAAGGGTGAGGGAGAGCTTTGAAGAGGAGGGGAGCTGAACTGGTTCAGAGCCTGTTGCTATGGTAGCCATGTGGAATAAATCAGCAGCATGAATTCTATTCTCAAATGCCTTCAGCACCCCGCCGACTCAGGTAGACCAAGACAGAATACGAATGAGTGTGGTGAGAAAAAACATAATGGATTATGTGTTAAATTTTTCCCCAGCATATTGTATTTTTTGTATTATATTTTAAATATTATGTTTACTGTACCGATCAGTTAAAATGTAAGGGTTAAATAATTATAAAAATGATTTTTTTATTCTAAGTCATTGCTGCACACAGATCTCTCTGACTCTCGTATGTATGTGGATGTAGACTCAGTATACTACGTGATTATTGATAGATCTATACAACCATAGAGGTGACGACAGGAAAGGATGGTCCATGTTTTTTTTTAATGGCAGGTATTTAAGGGGCATAGCAGACACAACATTTTCAAAGCTTTTAGTTGAGGCACATTCAATTTAACCCCATTCTGAATACATGGAATACAAGGACAGAACTCTAAAGTGACACAATTAAGAGATAAATAAGGCACAGCATGGAAAAGAGGTGATCCTCCAGACTGTATTGTTAGCAAAACTGCTACAATTCACTGTAACATCAGAAAAATGTTTCTGTCTTCTCAGGATGAACTGAATACTCATGAAACTGACTCATCAGTTTCTAAGGTCATGCTTGGATGGTCATCCTAACATTCTTCTTAATAATAAAGCATTGTGGTGTTCTACATTTCTATTGTGTGGTGGCGATTGTGAATCCCGTTTGCAACACAATAACAAACAACCAAAAAGAGGACAGGGGGGTTATGAAAGAGTAAGAGAGAAAGTGAGAGAGGATGGAGCAGCCAGCAGAGAAGGATTACTTTTTTGAAAACACAGTAAGTCACCAGATGTGCACATAAAAAACACTGTGATATTTTCGATAAATACAATATACAATACACACAATACTGTTGGTACATTTAACCCCAATTGTGTCAATGTAGATGTAGACACTTAGAATTACAGCAATACATATTGTTCAGCTTACTCTTCATCTACATTTTTCACAAGTGCTTAAACAGTAATTATTTCCATTGGGGGCATAATTATCATAAAACATGCCTCAAATACCCATATTAGTGGCATTGCAACATCTTACTCTATGCGTTGTGATCAATATAACCACACACACAACTGTGACCACATTCAAATCAAATGAGCAGTTTCATTAAACTCGAGGCATTTTTCACTGTACAAAAACAACAACAATATATTTTCCAGTTCATGACATCTAAAAACAACTACAGAACTCAAAATAAAGACCAAGAAAATAAGTTATCATAGTATGAAAAAAAGATTAAAAGGCCATTAGCTTTAACATAGTTTTCTCTCTTAAATAGATACACTAAGAGTTTGTCATATTGAGCCACTGAAGGAGAGATGGGGCACAGGTTTTGTGTAGCAGTCTCTGTGTGCGTTGGATCGGGCTGGGTCAGTCCAGAGTATAAATATTATTATTTTTCTCTTCAAATCCGAGGCAACAACGCCAAACAGTCCTCCATCTTTTCCCAGGGCCTCTGCTCTGTTCTGCTCTGACTCTGACATTTATAGTATTTACCCAGGGTTGGAACACCACACAGCTAGGGCAAAATGCTGCTTTTTAATGAAAACATCATGACTAAACTACTGAATGATATGTAATGTAGCTACTACAGCTATACAGCCTGCTACTGTTGTTTTTCTGTTACTGCTCATGTTGTAAGCAATGTTAAAACCTTTTACATGGTGCAAACACCGAGTGAGTCTGACCTTTAGACTGAGTGTGTGTGTGTGTGTGTGTGTGTGTGTGTGTGTGTGTGTGTGTGTGTGTGTGTGTGTGTGTGTGTGTGTGTGTGTGTGTGTGTGTGTGTGTGTGTGTGTGTGTGTGTGTGTGTGTGTGTGTGTGTGTGTGTGTGTGTCAAGTCAATCTCTGCTCCCCTCAGGCATCCAAGGTTTGCCTGGGCACTCTGTGGGAGTTCTCCTCTCCTCTTCCTTTCCCTCTCTTTTCGCCACCCGGAGAAGTATACTTCCTTTTGCTCTTTTTACGTTTTTTATCGGAGCACCACACTCTCTCGCAGTACTCCTCGACTCTCTGGGCATCCCCGTAGCCAATCAGCTGGAGAAACTCCTTGTACCACAACCTGGAGTGGGGGCCAGGGACTGAGGATGGCACCAGGGCCCTTGGGCTGCTGCTGGGGCCTGGTAGGGGGCCCAAGGAAAAGGGGCATGGAGCTGCAGCTTTCTCTCCATCCCCATCATTAGCCCTATTGATTGCTGACTCCACCCTCTCCCCTCTGAGCACGTGTAGAGAGATACGCAACAATGTGTGCACAAATCCATGTTCGGCGGTCTGGCACACATATACACCAGCATCGGAGCTTCTCACTCGTAAAAACAGCAGCCCATGGGAGGTCATTATAACTCGCTCATCACCTCGAACCTAAATGAAGATTAAAAAAAGTTAAATTACATTTTTTCTAGCCTTTATGTAGCCATTATTCAAGTCTAGACATTTTCACTGCTACATTTGTTCTTACCCCAAGAGGGACCTACAGAACTAAAGTATAAATTAAGAACGGTAGAAAGTAAATCGGGCATTGAATACATTTAATACTGTGAGGAATGTAACCATCCCAAGTTTCCATACATAATGCAGCTTTTAAAATAATGTTATATTCAAAATATTCAAGTACAAACATTAAAATCTTTTCTGATACATTTCTGATTCACAATGCATATCCACCATCCCAGTACAATGAAAAGTGAAAAGAAAATGAGCCTTAGCGGTGTTATCCTTATTCATACATTAAATATAAATAACTATAAACATCTCTTTCAAAAATAATGTCAGAGATATTTGTGTCAGTCCAGAAATCTAATTTTGTGAATGTTATTCCGGTCACCACCATTGTACTGAAGTGGCAGCGTAAATCTCAAACCAAAACGATCTATCCGGACAGATTTATAGGGTTGAGACATTTTGTTCTGGGTAGAGGTCTGCACAATAGGAATACTTTGGGATTAACAAACCTAAAGTGGGGATTTACTGACCCTCAATCTGCTACCTATTACTGGAGGTGGTATGCAATCCCCCTTGTTAGCAAAATGGCCAAAATAAATTCCCCTTGTTAAGCTGTCATCCCCCTCTTCATCATCTACTGTAGTAGCAGAGGGACTTATAAGTAAAATACTTTGGTCTAGTCTGCCTGACTCATTGATTCTTTATCTAAGTGATGTTTGTGCAAGTCAGAATCTATGGCCTTAAACTGTGTGCTTGGTATTGATGGGGCTCTCCATAGTGATGAAGCAGCAGTGGGGTGGTGGGTTTGTAAAAAATAAAGAACCAAAATAATCGTTAATGGGGCGATGCTAGCCGTTAAACAAAAACAAACCCAGTTGGCATTCTTTGTTAAAAACAAATACAATTCAACAAAACCCACCTCGTGTTTATTTCCGTCTTTCTGTAAAAACCAGAGGACCTTGGCTTGAAGTGACCGAGGGACACACTCAAGTAAAGTGCTGTTGCTCTCCACACCATAAACCAGCCTCTCCTCAGATCTGGGCCGTTGTTCATCTACACACACGACAGACAGACAGACAGACAGACAGACAGACAGACAGACAGACAGACAGACAGACAGACAGACAGACAGACAGACAGACAGACAGACAGACAGACAGACAGACAGACAGACAGACAGACAGACAGACAGACAGACAGACAGACAGACAGACAGACAGACCATAAAAGATAGTGAGGAACAAGAGATTGGAATGAACTAACTTAAACACAAAAATAGTGTTTTGTTCGTTCCCAATCTATTGCCACATCAGAAGCAAATTAACCTCTCACATCCAACAGATATCACACATGAAGAGTTCATACTTTCTGTCGTAATCAGTCAAGTGCTTCTGAAGAACTGCATCATTCCCTTGCTTGCAAACAGTAATGTTCTGACATATTTTCTGATAGCAGTCGAATACACACAAGCATACCCATCCACGCACACGCACACACACACACACACACACACACACACACACACACACACACACACACACACACACACACACACACACACACACACACACACACACACACACACATACAAACACATCATTTTATACTAACCATCAATTTGCAGTCCATTGCACAGCTGGACGGCGTTGCCATGGCGAACATCCTGCCGCCTGAATCGTCTGCTGAGATGGGAGCATGGGAAGTAAAAAGAGAGTAATTTTGAACATGTGTTGAAAGTGTGAAAGAAGAAAAAGGGAAGAAAAAGAAATCAAAGAGAGATAAAGAGAGAGAAAAGATAGAAAGAGGGAGGGGTGATCAAGTGCATACTGATTGGCATTACACAACACCTGGCTGTCACGTCTCTTAGAGACTGTGATAATGACTTAGCAAACCTCGGAGCATCGTGACATTCAGAGCATGATGCTGTGATGAAACAGGAAAGCTGGTAAAGGTGTTAAAAGCTGTTATCACATATACACACAGAAAAGATGAGTCCTGTATCTATGTGTGTGCTGTTACCTTTTAGGGTAGACTCCAGCAGGGTAATATCTGGAGCAGGTGAGACCATCCCATGCACAGTAGGGGTCTCTGGCCAGACAACAATCAGCACATTCTGAGCCATAGAGGTCACACTGATGCAGTCTGACCTGTGCCACACCCACCTCCGACCCCACATACAGCTGTTGCTGTGGATCCAAAAGTATAGAAGATTAATATATAAGGTAGTTAAATTGGAATCCACATAGTAGGCCTATGTTTGTACAATATTTTATGTTTCAGTTTTCACCTCATTCTAGGTATATGGCCACACAACATTATATTTAAATTATGTCAATACAAAGTAATAAAAAGTGTTACAATGTTAACATCTTGTGGTTAAACAACAGAATTGCATGAACAACAGTATAGATTCAAATGGTCCTCTTACCCTTTTAGGTGATATTATGATTTCCCTTATTGGTGCTGGCACCTGCAAACAGAAAAAAATGTTATTCGAGAAAGAAGTTCTTTCAAAAGCTATTATCAAAAAGTAACAAGCGCTGACTTTAAGTTCTTCATCACTGAAGGCCCCCCGTCATGCTTCTATCCATTTCAAATCTGACCTTAATTAAAATTGCAGCAGCAACTGCTTGCAGCTTAGTTTTTGAACATATCCGATATTAATAGAATTGATGTATTTGAATCGTTCTAAATATCTCTCACAGTAGGCCTAATACCCTTCATACTTGTTTCCCTCTGATGATGGAAAAGAAGGAAATCAGCAAACACTTTCAGTCAGAAAATACTGCTTAATGTGTAACTGCAGCAATATTGGAATGTTATTTTCTAGGCAGTACAATTCAGAATTTGCTTGGTTACAAAGTCTGCTTGGCTTTCACATGTATTAGCTATGAATAGAGTACCTTGAATACTTGCAGCTCTTCCAGCAACACCTCCTCCATAGAGTCTGTGTCTTTGTTGTAGATGGTGATAACTTTCAACACCACTGAGTCGTCTAACAAAAGAGGATTTATCTTATTAAAACAACGGTTTAAAAAGCAATGAAGTAAAACATTTTGTTCAAAATCCCAGATTGAAAACTGTCTCAGTGTATGGAACACCTGCGGTTTTTCACTAATTTATTTTTAATGATTTTATGCTAACAGAAAGAGACAATTTTGATGGCAAAAATGTTTTTTGTGCACCCAAATATGCACTGTACCTCCAATTTTTTATTTTGCCAATAGTACAATTTTTACAGTTTTTAGTGATTTTGTACCAGTGCCGATGTACAGAACATGGTAGTGTCCGTCCTGGGCCTGGACTCTGTCCACAGCGATCTGGGTCAGCTTCCTCCTGCCCTGCTCTGTCTGCAGCAGTACAGGTCTTCGGTGCTGGGGAAGTACTGGACGATACATCACAGGATGCGAGCGCACAAACCGCAAAACCTCATCAGGAAACTCCTTAGAGCTGGAGAAGCCGCCGCCGTTCACTTTACTGGCACACTGTTAACAAGATAGTGTGGGAGTAGGGTAAGGACAGAGACAGAGGGGGGGCCATTAATTGCATTGGCCTTTTATGCAGTGTAGAGAAAATCTGACATGCTTTAGTCTGACTCAGACTGTCCCTGTATGACCTGCTGAGGTGGCTACAACAGTGCTGACATTTACCCGAGATGTCCTACATGCTTTCAACGCTGTCCCTCACAAAGGACCTCTGTCATAGACATAGACTATTGGGGAGTGCTGCAAATGCATAATGTCGGGACTTCAAGAAGCAACACACTGTACATAAACAATACATTTTTCAGACTTTAATACTCACAGATCCAGGTCGAGGGTAGGGGACTCTGTCCTCATAAGGTGTCCAGTGATGCGCAGGCCTCTCTCGGTAAGCAAAGGGGCCGTTAAAGGCTGCTCTTATTTCATCCATGTGATAAACACACACTGCAAAACCTTTAAACACCGCACTGTTAAAGAAGATTTGATAAGTTATTTGAGGGATAGTAAAAATGTGACTGTGATTAAATGCTGACCTCACACTTCATGTACCTTGTTGTGCTAAAGAGTCCAAAGATTTCTGGGTTTTTGCCATCCTTGTTCTTGAGCACAAACACATCCTCTGAAACACAACATTTACAAATTAGCTATTGTTTGTTAGCGACACTGGTTGACATTTTTGTTTTTCAGGGTTTTTAGTTTTTCAAATGTCAAGGAAAATTGAACACGGTCAACATGGTTAACAATAAATGTGCTGATTATGAGCATTCAAGCACTGTCATTGTAGGCATGTTAGCATACTTTTAGCCTGAAGGAACTGCTGTGCTAATGTTACAGCGTCACAGAGCTGCTAACATGGTTAAGGCAGTTTATTAAGGGACAGGCAATCCATTAACAAGTGTGTTATTTCAAAGTTTAGGATTATTCAACAGATTTAGAAAGAGGTTCAATTATTTGTATCCTGCAGTAGACGGACAGATAGGCTTTGTTTAAAAGAGAGGCCTTTGGCTCTACAATAACTGGCTGTAGCTACATCTTTAGGACACAATCAGGAGTGTGTTATTCTTATTGGCAATATTACTGCTGCAAATCGGACACAGAATATAACGGAAATCCTTTATACCAGTGACGCTCCTAATCTTGAAGGAATCAAATGCAGGTATGTACATTACTGTCAAGAAAGAAACCTCAATGTTTAACATCAACTGTTTAGGAAGACATGCTTAGAGTTTTATGTAGTCCCACCAAGTTCATCAAAGTGTGTATCAATGCCATTTGGTCCAGCCACAGAGCAGATAAGACGGGTTTTCAGGAAGGAGCTCCATCTATTCACCAGCATTCTCTGTCCTCCTTTGTCATTCTGATGGATGAAGGCAGATAGAGGATGTGAGTGCAATACTTAGGCTTTAGCTGGATAATGGCCAGAAATAGTTTTACAGCAGTGGCATTCTCACCGCGCAGACTCGCCCAACACGAGTATACACAGCCTTGTTCCCTCCCTCAGCTTCCATCTCTCGCTCAGTGAAGAAGAAGTAAACTTTATCATCATCCCTGTCCTCGTTGTCCGGAATAACTGCAGACCCCACAAATTTAGGTTCTGTATGGAGAATAATTTGTCAGGAAAGGTAAAAGTCATTTAAACAATATCATAAGCTTTTGATTTCAACTCATACTCATTTAAGGGTTATCTGATAGGAATCTCTTGAAGTAATATCATCTCAATTTCCCTGTACTCATTTTTGAAATATGTTTCGATATATTATTTATTTAAACATTTTTGAAAACATACTTTTTAACATATAAAGTGTATGCGTTTTCACTCCACTGCATTCAAATTAAGGTCGTTTTTTTATAGTGTAGTACACCAACCATTGAGTTGCTGCCTGTCGTCTCTTTCTGTGCGTGTGTAGGTCTGGTTGTTCAGTCGGCAGAAAGCACCATCATTCTCCCAGTAATCAGTGTACAGACCAATGTACAGCTCTCCCCCTAACACACACACACACACACACACACCCACACACACCCACACAAACACACACACACACACACACACACACACACACACACACACACACACACACACACACACACACACACACACACACACACACACACACACACACACACACACACACAAACACAAAACAACAATAAGTAAAAATGCACATGTTATAAAATGTAAAACGCATTTTGCTGTGGTTGAGATACAGACATTAAATAGGACCACAAGATGGCAGTATTGACTGGTTAGAGGTTAACACTGTGAGCTCAGCTGATGGTGATTAGGTGAGTGACAGAGTGAGCATTTTCTTACTTGAAAGTGTAGACGTAGAGGGACTGTTGGGGTCGTATGGACAGCGTCCTCTGCCACTCATGATGCTGTCTTTTTCTAGAGAAAACAGCTTATCCTAAGAACAAAACACATACATTCATACACAATGATTAATATGCATATATACTGGAATATGAATGCAGCCAAGACACACATTTATAAGCTGTTTTCTTGCAATGTCTTTAACACCAGGAGTGTGTGTGTGTTATACAAGGATAAAGCTGAACCAGAGAGAGAAGGGATCAGGAAGTGATTGATGAGAAGGAGGAAGAAAGATTGATGAGACAAGGAGTGATGGATAACAAGACAAAGGAGTTTTGTCTGGAAGTGTATAACGAACTATGGCCTGCTCTTATATCATATTGAATTCACTACTCCTACTCTTCTGAACCTATTGCCCTGCACACCAGGTGGTGGTTACACACACATACACCCCCATACACATATGCATAGAGCTGAAGTCTCTTTGGAACCAAAGCTCATATCTTTTGAGCCACCAGAGTGTTTATGACTGTCACTGGCAGACCAGAGGAAATGTTATGTATTGATTTATGAGTAGTCGTGGCACCCTGCTGTGACCACCGCCCGATGTACGACTGTAACAGAACTCAGTTTGAGTTGAATTAAACTCATCCATCATATAATCACGAAACCAGAAAAAAAGTAGTAAAAAATGGCCCATATAACAGGATTTTTAAATGTCTGGGGGAGTGGTGCAATAATTCTTGATTTGTTTGTCTGGGAGTGGCAAAAATGGCAATAGTATTTTCTATTATATTTTATTATCATGGAAATATTGTTCTGCTTGATGGTAATCGTAGACTAGATGTTATCTCATACACCAAATATTATCATTTGTGTGACCTTTATGCAACCTTGGAGAGAGATTAAGTGGCTTATACAGTCCAGGTTTTGCTCTCTCTAAGGGCATTCCAATGATATGAGTGATGAATGGTTTCTGTTTGGATGGCGTGAGTCGCCTTGTCGACCTACTGGACTAGTGTTGGAATGCAGGGCGGAAACATTTTCCCTTCTTTACACTCTAAATACACCCGAGAAACACACACACACACACACACACACACACACACACACACACACACACACACACACACACACACACACACACACACACACACACACACACACACTGAGAATTGTTCCATGTTTGGCATATGTGATAAATGTGTCATACTTGAGACAAGCATGCTCAAACAGATGGATACAAGCTATTTTGCATGGACACCACTGCACAGGCAAAACACTCCTGTGCTACGGACACACACAAAAGCACATATTTGAACTGACCCGGGTTCGTCTAAGTCTAAACTAACCTCTTGAAACATGCTTCAACAGAAAGGAACACCTGGCCTGTTATCCCTGTTTAACTGGACAGTAGTGGCATCATGTTGTTTCAAATTTAATGAAAAACTTGTGTAAAACAATACTCTCTTTTCTCACAAAAAGAAAACCAGAACTCCACCCTCTTTACTCACTGTCTTTTCCATATCCACCCCTCACATCAATCCTTGTTGCTAGGAGGATAAACTCAAGTAGCATGAGTTTACATCAGTCCAAGCTGTACTAACAGTCAAAGGAGCTTCTGGCTAGAACAGTGAAAATGTGTGAAAATGGTTTTGGCTTCTCCAACTAAACGCTAATGCGTAGAGGAGGAATGTAAAAGAAATATGCAATTATTCCGTGGAAAACATATTTTTTTCCACTAGTTCTTTACAGTCAAAATCTGGAGCTCACAAAAGGCAACCACTGTTTTTAAGGCTCGAAGAGAAAGATACACCATTATTAGAACTAACACTGTGGATGATATTCAAGTCTTATCAAAGTGTGGTTTGACTTTTAAAATATCTCTAGATGTGGGAAATGCTTTGATTCAGTTTCAATGTTTGGTTGTGAAACTCTAATGCTGTATTAGGGACTCACCTGCCCCGTGTGTCCCACTCGGACCAGGACACAAACTGGGTTAAAGGCTCCTGTTCCACAGACCAGCAGATGGGTCTGGTTGTACTGTTGCAGGACCTTGATGTAGTTAGCACACTCCGACTGTTGGAAGAGATACAGACAGCAGTGGGTGGGACGGAGGGTGCTTGTGTTAGGGGTCATGAAGACAGATTGAGGACAAGCAGAGAAAATGGTTTACTGGAAAAATGTCAGGCTTTTAACTGCCTCATCAATAACATTAATACTTCAGGTCAAACAGAGGTTAATGAGCACAGTACGATATGTAATTTAATTCATTCATGTTGGCAGTATCTATTTCTATAATCTATCTATATTTTCCTAATAATTTGAATAAATTGTATATAAATGTAATTGTTAACTGGGAATTTGCGCTTTTCCCTTGATAATCATCCAGCCACACTACCCAATGCGCTGTAGAGATAATATTGTTATTGCCGTCATGAACTGGATGTCCCTTACCTTTTCCCTTCCCTTCATCAAACACTCCTCAATCTGAGGTTCGGTACTGGCCCACTGGATCTGTGAAAAAAAAGAGTTGAAGTCAAATTTACTTTCTTTTTTTTAATTACCTTGACATACATATAGATATATGGTTAACAATAGGATTGGAATATACTACTTTATAATTAACTCTCAAGGGTATCTTGCCATCTTTTAGTTTCTTATTAAAACATCTCACAGACATGTGGAGATGCAAACATGTTTCCATGTTTGGCTAACCTATTGCCCTATGGGAGTGTGAGTTCATCATGTCAAATTTCCTGGGAGGGATAAAAACAGTCCCACCTCTCTGTGGTGTGTGTTAACCTGGTCCAAGCTAAGGGAGAAGAGAGTGTTCTTGGCCCCAACATAAATCCTCTCGTGGCCCTCATCCAGCAGCATGGTCTGCGGCTGAAGAGACGCTCCATGTGCCTGGAACACCCAGGTCCTGTTCAGCTGCAAAAGTTCTGCAGGCAACAACATGAACACAAAGAATAAACACAAACATATAGCAACACAGTCGAAGTCTGCAATTGTACAATTTAGGCTATGGATTTACAGAGTTTTCAATTAATTTCAAACACAAATCCTCATTATTTTCCGTACTAACCAGCAAGATCAAGTTTAACCAAACCCAGTGCCCCAACTTCTCCCATGGCCAAGGTCACATTACAACATGTGTTTCTGATTCACTGCTTCCCCAAGAGAATGGCAAAGAGCAACAGCATTGCTATCTTTCCATCTCATCCCTCCCTCTCATGTGGCACCTATGCCTCCTTTCATTTATTTTAGTTGAGCTTCAATGTGTCATTCATTACAAAACATCTTGTTTTTTATATTCATTAAAGGTTCATAAGGCATAAATAAGTGTCATAATGCACAAAACAGAATGGGTAGCCGACATTTCAGGCATCTTTACCTACCAACAAATTGCCTTAAAGACTCCTGAAAGGAGAACTAGCCGGATGTTAAGGCAACCATAATGATAGTTTGTAGAAGCAGGGATGAACAAGGTGGATATGATTCCTGTGAAAGATGTTGTCATTATTTGGAGGGACATTTCATGTGCAAAGCATGGTCTATCGTCTTTTTAATCGGGGGGAAACAGTTTTATCACACAGGAAATGGAACAAGTCTTTTTATCAGCCATTAGTTTGAGTTCAGCTGCCACTCCCTGTCAGTCTTGCTCAAGGTAATTGAAATCCTTCATCATTGACATATCTGTCAAAATCCATTGCTTCCTTTTTAATATAAACACACAGATCAACAGATAGTCTGAATGAACACCTGTGAAACATCCAGTTGAGTGTACCTGATTGGACCTGACAGGCTGCTCCTTTATACCTGCTCTCTGCCATCTTCTGGGGAGGTTGAGGGTGAAGGATTTTAAACAAAAAGCCTTAGAGTTATGCACTTCCTCTGGGTTTCACTGCCCTTAAAAACCTTTCATTAACACATGACCGCGTTGGACCGGATGTCCTTGTCAAAAAAAAAGTAAGGTTCTGGTCTGTGTTAGCACATTTTTTCCAACCTTGGACAGATTCAAATAGACAAGCCTCCGTTTTTGGATCATATTCATAACACCAGCATTGCACAGGCTGTATGCTGTCAATTTGTTATTTTCATGAACATATTAAGCCCTCGACATCACTAAAAAAACTCCCTTTAACTTAAGAGAAAAGAGACCCTCAGCATGATTGTAATACTATGCCAATCTTACACCTACCTCAAATAACGCTCAGATGTTTCTACATAATAGGGTAGCAGGGGGCAATTGTACGATTTGTTTTCCTATCATCTGTATATTTTTACTGATACTTGATCTCCAAGATATAAGGAGAGAGTGTTTATCCCATTTGTGTAGATTAGTCATGGTAATAGCCTACACTCGTAGAAGTTGTATTTGTTTAACATAGGATTAGGTATCCACAGAGGATTGGTCGACTCGTATATTTTGTTGCTATTAGGATTTCTATGTTGGAGACAAGCCACTGTTTGTTTGAACAGCATTAGATCTCAGGCGGTTTGGTGGCAGAGGGGATGTGGCAGTGGTGTGCTGCCAGCGTTCAGACATGCTTCCTGTAATTATCTAATCTACACACACTTAGAGATCTTTCTCTCTCTCTCTCTCTCTCTCTCTCTCTCACACACATACGCACACAAACACATGCACACATACACACTGTCTCGCCTCTCTATCTCCTCACAGTCCCCTCTGAGTATAGCTCAGCTTCAAGGACAGTCCTCTAACATTACACTCCAACGTTTCTACAAGTGTTAGACCAGGCTCTCAAACAATCAGCTCCTTCTTTAGGTGAAGTCAAATCTGCTACCACTTATTTAGATGACAGACGTAAACGGATATTTAAACTGATGGAGTAAACAGTCCATAAGCAAAACCCTTTTTCTGTCTACTTTTCACCTGTCTTTGTCAATAATCCTGAGTGTCAGCTGATTTATATGGACACATGCACACAGCCAAATATGCTCTAGCTGTCTCATGCAATTTAAGAAACAAATAAAACTGCAGATCGATTTAGTTTTATAATATTTTTTTTAGAGATGATCATTTTTTTGTTTTCTTTTAGGAGAAGCTAGAAACTACAATAACCAGCCTGAAATTTGAAACGTAAAGAAGAAAGAAAGCTAGAAAGTATACCAATATGAAACTATAATCATATTTATAGAAAGACTTTGATAAATAGGCTAAATTGCACACAATTACAGAGTTACTATAAAGCACAATTGGTGGATGTGATTACACTGACAACTTGAAAGACGCTTCAGAGCGCACAATGCTGTTTAAGAGGTTTCTCCTCTGTCATTATATGTGCACCAGTTAAAGACAGATGCTGCCACTGCTCAGACTGAAAAAGGCAAAGGGGGGATTTCCACAATCCCCCTCTCCTCTCGTTAACTCTATGCTCTCTTTTTTCACGCCATCTGCAACCAGTGAGGGCTACTTAGCCGTCAGCTAAGGAACTGAGGGGAGGAAGAGGAGGGTGTTTCTCCATCGGCAACTGAGCCAGGGAGACACATGGCCCCCACTGTGATCCCACTTCAAATGGAAAACACAGAGAAAAAAGGACTCCCTTAAGACACACACTTTCATCGGCTGTCTGAGGAGTGCTGAGAGATGCCCGAGAAGATTTGGTTAAGTGAAATCAAAATACACCTTGTGATGTCCTCCTCATAAGGAATCACCAATGTGTGTGTGTGTGTGTGTGTGTGTGTGTGTGTGTGTGTGTGTGTGTGTGTGTGTGTGTGTGTGTGTGTGTGTGTGTGTGTGTGTGTGTGTGTGTGTGTGTGTGTGTGTGTATGTAACCTTCTTTTCTTCTGATTATTTTTCATTTTGCATGTGGGTGGGTTTAATGTTCAAGCAGGGAATCACTGCATACTGGAGGATTTCATATAAAACATTCCTCAGGAAACTTGACACGTTTGCTCTCATAATGTAATGTGTTGCCTATGTTAAGCACACAATTCATGTCAGACACAAAACTTGTGGTAAGGAGTCTCATGTTTCCCCTATTGAATTACTGGACTGGTACTGATACAGAAACAAAGACAATAATTTAAGTGGTTAAAGGGGTTAGGAATAAGGAAGGAGTCTGTTCTCCTGAGACTGTGGCCCCTTGAGGTTGGGTCTAGAGCTGGATCACTAGGGTGTTATGCCATTATCAGTATACAGCCTTGTGTTGCTTCACACTCGTGTTTATTTGGGGGGGAATGATGTCAAGGAGCAAAATGAGAGCCACATGGAGAGAGAGAGAGGGCAGCCTATGTTCCTCTGTAATAAAGTCTGTGACCTGACCAACCACACATGTACATAACCTTGGAGCCATTATATATTACTTATTGATGTGAGTTACTGCGTGCTTAGCTATACAGTAAGTCAAAAGCCCCTTATAGTGTAAAATTATTTTCATATGTTCAATTATTTCTGTGGAACATTAAAAGCAGCGTCATCACAAACAAAGTGATTGCTCAATTATTTAAGAAGCAAAAAAACAATGAACAATTTTAAGCTTACGAACAGATTATTTGATGCATTGAAGCAATATCTGCTTGGCATGGTTGTGTCTTGAAGCGCTCACTTCCCTTATCATTCTTCATTCCCATTTCCCCCCCTCTCATCATTGCAACATACTCTCTAAAGACTCAAACAAACGTCTGCTTTCTCTTCTTTTCCCAGGTCACACATTCAACTCATCTCCTCTTCCTGATCCCTTTGCCGGTAAAAGGTCAGAAAGGATATTAGAGTTTCACCAGCTGCCTTCCCCTGTAGACATCTCATTAATGAACTGGAGAGCACACACATAACACAATGGGAGAGAAAAGGACACTGAGATGTACATAGACAAAATGAAAAAGCGAGAAGGGGCGAGAGGTGACTGTGTAGGCGAAGGCTTGAGAATATATCCTTTTTCCTTTGCTGACCTAAAAGGTGGGATTTATGTAATCATCCCCATAACCTCCATTTTCCAGTGGTTTGATATAAGGTGTGTGACTGCCCTATGGCCGAGATCCAAAGTGATAAATGTTAATTATAGGGTACACATGTAGGCGGATAAAATTAATGGGACTGCTTACCTTTCACATTAGCTCCATATAAAAACCATAAAAATAAAAATCCCTCCATTCATTTTATTTCAGGCAGATACAACTTCAGGCCATTCTGGTATTCCCCACTTCACCATCAGAAGACAGTCATCTACAGCCACATCATTTCAAGGTTGTAAAATACATAGAGAGAACACTTACTTGTCTGGAGAGGAAGGTTTAAAATTACAGCCCAAAAGGGGGTTTCATACATACAGTAATTGCTACCTGAGTAATCCCTGTATTCACACGTGCATGTCTCTGTGCTCCTTGTGCTTCAATCTCACAATTTAAATGAGTGCCGGAGAAAAGGAATGGATTTAGCCTTTGTTGAACAATGTGTGCACAATTTAATACATCGTATGTCATTCCGTTTTTAAGAATAAATCACACACACACACACACACACACACACACACACACACACACACACACACACACACACACACACACACACACACACACACACACACACACACACACACACACGTGCGCACACACACACACACACACACACACACACACACACACACACACACACACACACACACACACACACACACACACACACACACGCCAACAGTACATAGATGTATGAGTAAATCCAGCTGTTAAATGCTTTAACCAACTTTTTTTTACATTTACTTTGAGTTAGATGTTAAATTGAAATGGGTAAAGCATATGTGTTTATGTATATAACATAAGATATACAGTATGATTTTAACCCTGTCAGAACTGCTTAACTTCACCTGATACATTTATTCACTCTCTCAGACCTGCTGAAAAAAATATTTTAGCCTTACTTAATTATTTTGACTTTTAAATAAACACATATTTGGCAGGCATGCTCAAAGGATACCTGCTTATTTGCTTATTTATTTTTATGAAATAGTAAAGGTGTTTACCAAAGCTGCTCTCTTTTATTAAACACAAATTAAAATCGAGGCAAGCTTGACAAACTTGTTGTGCTGCAAACAGCTGCAAGAGTAAACAGACTCTCTCGATTTTGATTAATGATAAATAAACATCACCAACAGGAACTGAAAATCCAACATAAGTCAAACTTTAACTTAGTTATATCCAACTTTGCAGAAGTAAGGAAGTTTTAGAAGTGCGTTTGATCTGATTAGGTCAACATCACTACAAAACTGCTGTTTAACTAGTCCACAGCAGAAGCTTGGCATATTGTCAGGACTTTAGAGGCAACAAAATAAGTCTAGCTTGGCCACCTACCTGCAGCTTGTCGGCCTTCTGACACATGCTAGCTGTGCAACAGCTTCATTAGCAGCAGAATTGATGGTCATCCTAAAAGAAGAGCTCATTTCACTCCACAGGACTTGATATTTGAAGCTGTTGCCAAGAGCCTGATGATGCAGATCTAAATCTCATGGATTTGTGTCCAAAGCCCCCAAAAAAGTACAAAACAAACTTTCTTTTCCGGAGAGCATGTCTCCCTACAGGGCATTTCTATGTATAATAACACAAGATTGAAGCAGTTTGATTGGCCAAAAGTCGAAGAAATTGCTTGTGTTTAAGGACTTTGAAAGCTGCACAGTAAAGGTTTAGGTTTAAATGTTCTCTAAAGACAGCCGTGAGCCAGACATTGTAACTCAATACTCTGTGTGATTTAGGCAACAACCTTTTGGAGCCGGAGTTAATTGGGGAATTAAGCAAACTGAAGGATGACTTGGGTGAATGTAATGCATTTGGAAAATATTCACTGTTCCAGAAGTCTAGACGAAGTAGATGGAGAATAGATGAAAGAGAGAGTAAATAATAATTCCACACCATGTGTGAGGTGTGGCTAACATCAAAGCATGCTGAGATTCATGCCCGATGCTAGTAAGGTCGTCCTTGAACTATGATAATTTGCCCAAAGGAATTAATTCCCAGAAAATAGGAGAAAGTTGATCTGATGTTTTATTGAGTTCTATTGATCCGACATTGGTATCTACCTACAGTATTAAATGTTAACAGAAGCAGTTTGAAGATTCCCATATGGTTATAATTCACTTTTATTTCCTATTATCATTCTATTTGCCAAAAAATAGAATCAAGTTTTTCCACCCTCTTTTGATACCAGATGTTGTGGTAATATTTTATCAGTCCTTAAGGTGAAAAGTTTAAACCACATCCGCTCCATCTCCCTGAACTACATCCAAGTCATTGACGTGTGTGGAATTCACACTATTATGCCAGTGCATCTGTGCATGTGTCTGTCTGTGTGTGTATGACTTTGTGTGAACTTAAGGGTGTGTGCAAAATGTACTGGCAGAGCACATGAGGCATATATTAGGCTTAGATGTTTTTCATTCCATAATGATAGGATCCCACTGCAGGCGTCTCATGGTGCTGTCAGCCTCTGTGCTAGCCAGAACATGTATCAGCCCAGAGAGTGGGAGAGAGAAAGGTGGAATGTCAATCACTTTAGCAGCTTTCCCCTCAGGCGGTTAATTAAATGGTGATATTCATCAGCCCCTTAGTCACGATCTTACGTAGCATTGATGTGGAATTGATGACTTAGAACATCATCACTGACTTGCAAACTTTTGATGATATGTGAGCCGTGCATTACTGTGCGTATTTTCATTAACTTACTACTTCAACTACTTCTTACTCTGAGAATTGCATCTTTATTGTCATTATTGTTATTATGGTAATACATTTGCAAAAATTAGAGAAATAATGTATACAGTATTTATCACAATACTGAACCCCCCCCCTGGATGTGTGTGATGGACCAGACTTGTCAACTCTCATAAGGACTCACAGCACTGTATTTATGTATGAGTTATAGACCATCTAAATTCCACATCTATATTCAACCGTGACTAACGGGCTTATGGGGAATCATCACCTTCTGTTGCTGTAGAGATCAAAGAAACTGTGAGAAAAAACGAATGTTTACTCAGGAGTCTTTATCTACAAAGATAAAACCCCCATTATTGTCCTAGAGATACACAGCAACCCGTCGGCATACCAATGCATGCATATCCATATCACACACTCCCACATGCACATAAACAGGCAAACACTATTTTGTTTTCTCTTTTTCAGACACATACACAGCCTCATCCATTCCCGAACCGAAAAAGACCCCACTTCCATCGCTCTGGCACTGTGGCATGAGAGAAAGCCACATTGTGGATTCTCAGCCCGCATGGCAGAGGAATCATAACAAACTACAGGGAGGCTTCTCCATCATTAACTGTGTTAACTGTACACAAACTTCTCAAAGTCAGAGCTGATCGAACGCTGCATGGTTATATTGGTTATTCAACATTAATATTTGCAGAGTGTTCATTATATGTTCATGATGAACTGTGGGCTGTTTTATGCACTCACAGAAGCTGACACTAATATGGATTTTTACACCACATTCTCTGTTTTTGTGCATTTTTGGTTGTATTAATATTATAATCTTTTTGCACACCAGTAAATGAACTATCAACTAGGCTGCCATTTAATATGCTTAACATTTAAAGTACAACGTAAAAAATGCTGTTCAGTTACACCTGCACTGAAGGCACAAACAGGGAATGATAATTTTGGTCAGAGCTGCATTGACTCTTCATGACAGTTTTTTCCCACTATACTGCATCACCAAAATACTGTCTTTGTCTTATTATTTGTGCCACTCAAGAGAGGATTTGTGTAAACAAAGCAGTTTTGTACCAAAGCCAATATAAAGTAATAAAAGTAACACACGTTGGGTATTTCTTACCTTTATGGGAAAGCCGTATTCTTGGGTAGATGCTTTGGGCAGTGTGAGCCGTGCCCAGCAGAAAGAGATACAGCAGCATCATTGTGAAACACACAGTCCTTATCCACTCTGCCATCCTCTTTAAGACACACACTCCACGTTTGTCTACACAGGTATCCTGCAAGTCCAATGAATATGGGCAGAAAAGTCCATGAAAAGATAAATAAGTCTTCACTGCGATTTCCTGCAAACAGGTTTTATTTGAAGAAAGCAATCCAACAAAAGTCTACTTGGAGGTAACAGTTCATTATCTGAAGATCAGCACAATTTGGACCAACTAGATGTATCTCTGCAGCTTCTATACAGTCTCTGCTTTCCTCTATAGCAGTGTGATGAAAGCTTCATCCACCCGCTACCTCTGTGGACAGGATAGGGCTCTGGCTGTTATCCTTCTTTGGTCTTAGTAACCACGGCGAAGAGAAGTCCAGTTGCTACATTCACGCCGCAGTGCCCACTGCTCTCTTTCCATATGTCAGTCCGTCTGTTTGTTTGTCTGTCTTTATGACCAGTTTAAATCCAGTCTTCCTTATCTGTTGACAGAAAAAAAAAAGCAAGTCTGTGAATCCCACAGAGGTGTTGGAGCTGATTTGTAAAAACTCAATGCATTTATGTGTCCCAGCAGTCAGGCATGCAGGCAGGCAGGCAGGGCTGGAGCTGCTTTACTGTTTCCTCAGGCTGCGTTCCTCCTTTTGGGTCCACTAGAGCCAGTCATTCTTTGGATGGTAGCCCAGGAAAAGGCAGAGTGGGAGAGGGGAGGAGTGGGGAGCCTCGTGCCTGGCGTGCAGTCCCTCTGCACTGGGGAGGAAAGTGAAGCTCTCCTAACTCTTCTCACACTCCTACGGTCAGGGAGGATCCAAACCTCAGTGAGTCAGTTAAGATGGCTTCTACCACAGCTACTGATTTGTGCAGAGGCCACCTTCCCAGTGTGGTGTGCCTGAGGAAAAGCCTATGTGTGAGTGTGTGGTTGGTAATGAGGGGAGTGTGTATCAGCTTGAAGAGCTGCAAATTGCCTGCCCCTTCTTCTAGATTGTCTTGAGATCTCGCTCTCCCTCCCAGGCAGCTGGATTAAGTGTGCTATGTCTCCCAGGCAGGCTCTGTTAGACTCTCCCCAGCTCTCCTCTGAGAGAAGTACTGCCTCTCATGTCACTCAGACCACCCTTTGCTTCTCCACTCCACTTGCCCTCCTCCTTCAGCACTTTATTTTTGCTCCTGCCTCCACTGCATTAACATAGACCTGAGCCAAGGTTTTCAGCCTCTTTATTCTGGCTCTTCTTTCATTTTCAATTATTGCTCTCTTTGTGTTTGTTTCCATGTGGATAGTCATTATCACTGTTACCATGGATTTTCATGTACAAGGTTTCTTTCATGCCCTGCCCATTTAATCTCTGTTTCTGTTTATCTACCCACCTCCCACAATCTTTACTTCTGTGAAACCTAGTTATTAGATTGTAATGTATCATTTCATGCCAGGCTGTTTTAAATGTTTGCCTGTGTGTTTTCTGCTATTGTATTTTGTTTCTGAGTGTGTGGTTCTGTGTGAGTACAGGTATTAAGGTACTATCATATATATATATATATATATACTGTATATTAATGTTGAACTCATTGATATGCAGTCTGCTGTTGTGTCCGTGTAGTCTTTTGTTTTGTCTCACGGTCCACAGCTTTCTGAATATGATTAGAAGCCACACACACAAAGAGAATAAAATAGAAAAGATGCGACTGGAGTCATTATTGAATTTTGCACATATCCCACAGGAAAATCCCACAGGCGTCCAGTTACTGGAGTAGAGTGCTGTCTGTCTGTAAATCCCTCAGTAATACATCTGTTTCTCTATGTCTCTTTCACATGGCTTTGTGGTGACACCGACATTAAGTCATGCTGATCCCTAACATAGAAAAATTCCATCAGTCTGAAAAAAAATATATTTCCTTTCTCAAATACAGTATGTGTTTGATTTAATTTTTTGGTTGAAGTGTTTCCCATTTTGCAGGACAACAATTTAAAGAGAACACTTCCTGGTGGTAATTGTTACTTGTACTAGATCCACATTGATTTAAAACAAATGTAAAAATGCACCTAACCCAATCATTCCCGCTTTATTATGTATTTATTTTTGAATAAATAGGATGAAAAGCTAGAGGAGATTTATGCACAGTTTGATTGTGAGTGTGAATATATGCCCATCAAAAAATGCCCTGCCTTTGAATTAAACCACATACAGTAATACCAAGTTGGAAATGACTCCATTAGGCTGTAGCAGCTGCACCCTCACTCCCTTGCACCACCCTGATCTGATGACTCCAACTCCCACGTTGCACCTGTTCCCCACCAGAACAGAAGGACTTTGTGTTTGAGGAGGTCTCGTAACATACACTATCTCTGTTATTCCTTTGCCTGGTGCAATTATAGACTCTCATCTGTTGTTGAGGGTGAGACAACTGTTCAACGTCAGCTTCGGATGGAGCTGACACTATCTGACTGACTGTGACACACAATTTCATCAGTTTGAAACTAAGAGCATATTTGAGCCTTGCATCCTGTTGAAAGGTGCGCCGGAAGATTTTCATTTCCGATCTCTTAAGCCCTTCCCTCAGATTGATAGCCATTTAAGGAGGCTAATGCACATGCACCAGTTGGCACAGCCTCCACTAACTCACATTGGCCCCACAGTGACTGAATTGGTCTTTCCTTCCTTCTCCAAGTCTAATAGCAGTAATCAGTCAGAAATCTGCCTTAGACCATAAACAGCAACAGCTCAGTCCCCCACCTCCCCACTCGGTTTAAACCATCCCTCTGTCCCTGCTGCCCTCCCCTTTTCTTGATTTTGGTTTTACTTTCTGCCCTTGATGTTTCTATTATGATTCTGACAGTGGTAGCAGCTTGTACTAAAAAGCCCTGCTATGCAGCACTCCTACACAGCAGCCACACTTTCTTTCCGCCTCCATTGAAATTCTGTCCCCTTATGTGCGTCCCTGGGATTCCAACAATACCTAGAATTTTTATTCAGCATGCACTGCACTGCGGATATATCTGCTCTGCACTACTTGAGCTTTGTGAACTCTGTCAACTTCTTAAGTTGCAACTTCATGATCACAGAATCTAACCTGCACCCTGTCACTAAATGCAATCTTCCTTTAGCTGCTGTTTTAAAAAGACCTGTGAGTGCTGATGTCTGGTGTTTGTTTAAATAGGCCATGTCCAAACGTCTCGAGGCTCTCCTTTCATGCTCTCTGAACACAGAAAATATTTTCATTCATGTTAATGCTGTGTCAATATCCGCCCCTGTTCAACAGAAGCCCCCCTCACCTCCTGTTACGACCTGCAGAGACTCCTCCTGCCCTCCTCCCTCCCAACATACATAGTGCCACTGCTTATGTCTGTGCAAGTGTTTAATGCTTATAAGCACAGAGAGCGAGAAAAAAAGGGAAATAAAGACATCAAAAGCAAGATAGACTCAAGTGGGTGAGGGTTAGTATGTGAGTATGTGTAGATGCATTTGTGCATGAAACTGTGTGTATGTTAGTGAATGTCTGCCACTGATCACCTGCTGAGCTCCCCTCTGCTAAAGGGAGGTCAAGTCCCTGGTCTCCCACGGCAACAGAAGCAGCAGTCTGAGGATTGTGTGTTTCAGAGCCACTAGATACTCAGACCGTTTATACAGGTGGCTATCATATGGCCAGGGAAGTTTGTCCCCGAGGCACACACTGACCACAGAGACATCAGTCAGAATTTAAAAGCAGTTCTTGCTTCCTTGCCATACATCAGCCAGCACAATATTTGATATAACTTGAGTGTCTACACCAATGTTTATGCTGTTTATGTGGTTTGTAAATTCTGTATTCTAGAGAGCTCATGTTGCATTGTGTGTGATACCATGCAGCGAGAGGGACTCACTGTAAGCCACAAATGAACAAATGAAGTGTGGGTCGCCTCTGACTGAGAGGCCAGGTGTGTTATGGTTGGCTTAGCTGTGTCTACTGAGTGCGAAGTATAAAATCCACTGTGCACACCTTCATGCATATGAAATCATACGTGTAACCACTTTTAACATATGTGAAAGAGAAGTAGAAAGAGGTCTGTATGTATTCTGTTACACTCCATTATTTCCCCACATCTCCCTACTGAGTGCTGCAAACCCACAGGTAAGGCCTTAAGTAGGTGCATGTTTTGCATGAGGGACCATGGCAACAAAGCGTGGTAAATACATTTTCTGTAGCAAATATAATACCAGAAAGCTCAATGTATCATCCAAGCTCAGGTTGGTACTAAACCCCTATCAAAGACGCTATAAGGCCAGCATTTGGTTTTCTTTGCTTCCTGTGATTCAGCTCTCAGGGCATATATCTTCACTAGTAATGGGAAACACAGCCCAGGCCAGTGTTTTGCAGTCACAGATGGTGAAGAGGAGGAATGGGTAACGCCTCTGGAGTGATATGTGGAAGTGACCATCTGGTCTCATGTGTATTTGCATCCATCATCATGGTAACCTTCACATAATCTACAGGTGTTTGCTCTTTCAGGTGAATTTCGTAATGTTTTTGTGCATGAGCACAGGATGAAAAGCACATGTACATGTGGAAGCACCCATTTATATTATTTGTCCGTAATTCATAGTGACCTGAGTGTGTTTAGGGCTAAGATCGAAAAACCAGGCTTGAAAATCTTTTGGGATTTAGTCCAGTTTGTTTTAAAAATGTGTATTTGAATCGCATGGATCTGATCGCTGTTTGCAGTCAAAATAAATATAGGTATAATAATAATGGTGAGTGAAAAGCATAGACTAAACATCTGCCTCAACATGTACTTACACCGTTTTTTTCTAGCTGGCTGGTTTGTGATTTATTCCCACATAGAAATGTCTGACAAATTTCATTTAAGACAAGGGTACAGGTGTGTGGAAAACAGCTTAGTTTGGATCACTTTTGGGAAAAAACTGTGTTTTATATTGCATCAATTCAGACAACATCTGAAAAAACCTCTCTTGAAATAGACCATCCTGGCCAAACAACTTTACTTTGTGTGGCTGCGGGATGTAATTGTACCTAGCCCTTCGGTGTGTATGAGTGCACGACTCTTAGGTGTGTTAGATGCCATTTTTGCGTTTATCCGTACCTCTCAATGTTCATGAAATATGA
The DNA here is from genome assembly GCF_036324505.1 of Eleginops maclovinus. Taxonomy (NCBI): domain Eukaryota; kingdom Metazoa; phylum Chordata; class Actinopteri; order Perciformes; family Eleginopidae; genus Eleginops; species Eleginops maclovinus. The sequence continues at coordinate 14,087,154 of NC_086350.1, read as the reverse complement.
TAGCAACACGTAAATTGAATCAGAGGGCTCCCATCCTGCTCCAGGGCAGGACCACCGTGTGCTGCTGCAACAAGGGGAATATTGTGGCCATTTCTCCCTGCCTCCATTTTCTGACAATCTGCTTTGAAGTGGCTCAGAGGCAGTATGGTTTCCACCAAATCATGTGTGGATTGATTGTCTGTGACAAATTAGGGCCAGCTCCTTTCTAAACCCTGACATTAATTGCTCAACCAATCTGACAAATAAACATTCAACCATATTAAAAAAATCCCCTGTTTGATGTATGACATACATTTGAACAAAACTAGTTTAATTGAGGCCAAATGCTTGCAAAAGTACTTACAGTATCCAGATCCATGAATTAAGAGTGTGAGTCATACTTTGGGAGTATCTGTTAGTTGGTGTGGCTCTGAGTAAATTATGGGCTAGTGTGTTGTTTCCTGCATCTCTTCCTCCTACAAATGCCAGATACGCTTAACATCAACACCTTGTCCTTTTCTGAACTCAGACCTTATTATCCAGAGGACAGAGTGAGACAGCCTTTCAATACTAACTAAGTTTCAATGTTGCTTAAGCACTGACATGCAGTATGCTTTCGTCATTGTCAAACATGGGTAAGAATGTGAGTGGGAAGATGAGAATTGGGTGGAAGGTATCAGGGGCTAATACTTGTTACAGATGTGTGGTTCATTCTGGCAGAACTATCAGTTAACCTTATAACCTACACTTTATCACGCTGACTGCTTTAAATGGCACGATCCGTGACCTGTGTCACAATCTCCTGTTAATCCATCTGCAGATGTCACTTAGTTTACAATTCTTTTCAACTGTCATTAATAACCTTTGGAAATTGTTTGCCAAACACAAGCATGCTGATATACTGTATGCGTAGACATGTTTATGCACACATGTACACACAAGAATGTGGTGGGCAGTACCTTTACTTATAAATATAGACTTTTTTGTTTTTCTACAGCTGGTATTTCTTGAAGCAATAGTTTGACAATTGGAGAAATGGCCCTCTCCACTTCTGTGCATATATATCTACAAAAACAAAGTGTTAGAAAGAAACATTGTGGGTTTTCCAGGTAGTTACATGGTTCCTGTTTCAAGTTTTTGTAGTATTTATGATATCCTGAATCTAGCGTTTTAAAGTGTTTTCTCAAAATGTAATTCTATAATTTCTACTTCAACATTTTCCTCCCTCCAACTAAAACATTAACTAAAAATCCACACCAATGAAAGCCTAAAAATAAGAAAATAACATGTATAAGCTATAAAACCATTAAAAAGTTACAGTTTCAGACTGACGCCAGTGGCACTAATCAGAGCAATGCCAGAATCAGGGTGTCTGCACTGTCTGACTTCATTTCCATGTAACCTCCACCGCCTTTGTTTGTCACTTCATGTGTCCATAATTACTGACTTACAATACCACAAAAACCATTGCAAGATCCGCTTTGACTGTGTAACTGACTGGAAGTAAACATTGGGGTTTTCAAAGTCAATAAAGTCAACACTTCATGTCACTTTTCCTGGAACAAAACACACTTGTTTTGGGTCACATATTTTGAGCCAGTGTGGAGTATACGCATCAACAGAGTCTCGTACAACCATCATGCATTGTGGAAAGCACAATGTGGTCAGGAGAATTTCTTTCCTCTACCACTAATAATGTGGCAACAGAAGAAAACAGATGTGCTATTTTCATTTGTTTACCACATGAAAAGATAAGCTAATGGTTAAAATTAGACAAGAAAACACCTTGAGGGTAACACCTGCAACCAAAGCAATGGTTAAATGGCACTTTTGCTGCCAAAATGATTTTCACATTCTGACAGCTATCAAGACCAAGGCCTTAAGACATTTGAACACTACATGGCAACTGCATTTTAACTACCAGTGTGCCTTAAGCAACTCATGTGTGTCTGTTTTATGATTGACGGGACTTGGCTGCTGTAAGAAAACTGTTTCCCACTGGATTAATTAAGTTAAGTCCTATTGATCCAGCGGTGCAAAGGGAGAAAACCATTATGTCCAAATCAGGATGGAAGTAAACTCAAAAGCAATGTTTTACTGTAAAACAAGATAGAACAGCCACAGCTTTGCAACATTGCTGAGGAATGCATGTGATACAGGAAATGAAAATGTTTACTGGTAAATACGCTTTATCAGCAACAACTAGACTGGGCAGGCACAAGGGCTTTTGCCTAAAATGTATGGAATGTGTTTGCTCAATGCTAAAGGAGCGACAGTAATGTATGAGCTCCTGTATGTTGTTTATCCTTTTGAAAGAAAAACATAAGGACGATAGTTGCGATTGTGCATTCCTTATTCTTAAAACATTAGTTCTACATTTCTATGAGAAAATGGCACATCTATGGTGACAAAGAGGAATTTTGGTAGTGAATGTTTAAGTTTCCATGTCCCTAATTTATCACAGATTATATCAACACATTTTCACATGGAGTGTGGGAGCAAGCAGAGATTGAGATTGGGATTTGTGTGTGTGTATACTTGCAAATCTTTGCAACGTTTTGGCAATTTTGAACATTTAGTTATGTTCAGGGAAAGTATTTGCTTAAATACTTTACTTAGAATATTTTGTAATACAATTTAATGAACGATGATATTTTCAAATGAGGAGTCACTGATACGTTATCCTCCTTATATTGTGAAAGCGGCTGAGAATGACAGTTAGCTAAGCCTTCCACTGTGAGATGTGTTCCAGGAGCTCCGGCCAAAAAACGCTTAAACAGACATCAATCAATTACAGATTAGATGTGTGGAAGGGAGCAGCAGGCAAGAGTCAGACAGACAGGCACATTTCTTTGGATACATTGACCTCCACTCTTTGCTGCACAGACCTTTGACCCATCTCAGTGCAGCTAAGGTCAAGCCTGAGGCCTCATTCATGTATTGTCTGATCCTATCTCATCACCTCCTTTCAACGGCTTTCATGCTCTTCTTTACACTGCCGAGTTTTATTCCTTTATCTTATATCTGCATGGTTAAACAACACCCTTTCTCCTGTGTCCTTTATCTTTTACTTGTCTTAATTCTATTGTGTACAATACACATTTTACTACTACTGTTAACAAGAATTGGCAACTGTGATTTTGTTCTTGCATTGAGTGAAACCTACCTACTTTGTCCTAAATAAATATGACCATGACGTAGTAAATATACGTTCAAATTCACCCAGACTCACATGCTTGCCAATGCTGATATTGGACTGTCTAGACAATTACATTACACATCACTGTACAACTTAAGTGATTTAGTGGACTTGTACATCATTGTCACTGCATAAACAATTCAAGCAGCTTACAAACAGTCTTGGGGTAATTGACCATTCATGGGGAAGTTTATTTAAATGTAATTGCATGTTTATAAGTGCACTCCATGAGTCAAGTGTAAGCTAGTAAACTTAGAGGAAGAAAAATACTTTCCTGTTCTTTTGTTTACTTCATCTGTAAGATGTTCTAAAACTGCCTGGAGTAATCAAGTGTCTGGTGGGATAATACGGCGGAAGTTTTTCACTTGTGAACTGTCAAAATTGTGATTATAATGTTCAGATGACAGAAAGAAAATTACAGTGCAATTTTGTATTTAATGGAAACCAATTAAATACTGTAGTTCACAATTCCATGTCAAATGTAATTGTATCATGTCGGGATTATGAGGTTTTGATATGTTTGTGTGTGTGTGTGTGTGTGTGTGTGTGTGTGTGTGTGTGTGTGTGTGTGTGTGTGTGTGTGTGTGTGTGTGTGTGTGTGTGTGTGTGTGTGTTTCCTTATTCAATTATTATATACTTGTGCATAGCTTGTTTGAGATCTACTTAGGCTGCTGCTTCTTGGTTTTTGAAATGAGTCTTTGCACAAGTTTACAGTAGCAACACTACAAAATGCATCATAAGTGAAAAAGCTCCTAAGATAATGTGATGGCTTCCAGGTTTGATAAAAGACTTGGAAGAAAGTCAAAGTTCAGACTGGAGAACACATTTTGGCCACCCGTAATCTGTACTGTACCTGTATGGATAAATGTGCAACATTGTAAACACACTGACACACACATTCTCATTTTTATTTTTATCACCCATTACAGAGAAAACAAAACAACTACACGTGGCACTGTATTTTCCATTGTATCTGCCCAAGATTTGGTGAGATAATCAAAACTAATAAACACACACATAGCCACACGGCCACATCTAGTTATATAATATGATTCAATTGGCATGCATTATAAAACGCCCAATTTAAAAAAAAAATGTGTTCCTTAAGAGTGAGTAGACTGCACTATGAATATATGACATTGTTTAAAAAATAACATGAGAGCAGGTCTTTTCCACTTAGGAAATGAGCTAAAGGTTTGTCATAGCTACAGCGTAAACTTCTGTTGCCGTGCTGTCACTCATAGCAGAGAGCTGTTGAGGTCTTGCCAACTTTACAGCACAACACCAGCACCACTGCCAAGCTGCCACAGTTGAATACTCTGTCCTTTGTTTTACCCCATGCAATGAATGTGCCCCTGCATGCTAACACAAGAGTAACACGCTGCTAAAGTCTGATCGAGATAAGCCCACAGAGATACACAACCTGAGTGCGCTTCAAAAAATGATTCAGAAATTATAGTCACTCCTTTCACGGCGAAATAATAAAAAATTAAAATAACTTTAAAGTGCTCCACCCACCCGCCCACACACACACACACACACACACACACACACACACACACACACACACACACACACACACACACACACACACACACACACACACACACACACACACACACACACATACGCACACACACACACACACACACACACACACACACACACACACACACACACACACATACGCACGCACGCACGCACACACACACACACACACACACACACACACACACACACACACACACACACACACACACACACACACACATATTCTTACTACAGTATTTACTCAATGACGCAGAGAGGGACCCTGCCAGAAATCTACAGGGCTTTGATAAGTGACAGCTGGAGGGAAAAGAATAGATCATTACCTCACCCTGAGAGTGCTGTGATATACCATACCCTGCTATAAGGTGCCAGAACAGAGGTATGACATATGATATGAATGCTATTTCTCGCTTGGCTAATGGGCTGGATGCTGCCAGGGATCATTCTTTAGTTGAGTAAATGTCAGACTTGTTGTCGCTGAGTGGGCCGTGTTTGGCTGCAGGGGGACTCTGAGGGACATGCATTTCTCCCCACAGTCCCAGCTGTGTCGTGTCCTCCTTTAATAAAAAATAAATGTTGGGAGGATCCATGTGTGGTTTGCATTATGATAAACAGATCAACAAAAGAAGTGCATGCTGAAACTTGTTGCTAAATCTTCTGGTTTGGGAATTTTTCCATTAATCTTCCAGGTAAACCAAGGGGTTGTCTCTCCTCAGAACAGAGCAGCTGGAACGCACCAGTGATGAGTGCATGTGTCTTTATGTCTTCAGCAGGACTCTTCGGGGCCTAGTGAAGCATCAACCCAGTGCATTGTCACTTGTGTGAAATAAATGGGAATCTCTGCTCCATTTCACTTTTACCAAGCCTCCTGATAGGAGGGGAATAAACCCATGCCTATTTCCCACAGACGCAGTAAAGGATGCAGCAGCAGTAAAACATGATGAGTGTCTGAGGAAAAGAGTCTAATGCACTTTGCGTGTCTGGATGCAAACATGTGATCTTACATATTCACTCAGCTGCCTGCCAGATACAGATACATACTTTGCTGAGGCAAGATGAGTTTCACACGATGAAACAAGGTGAGTCATAACACTCAGAGGTGGGAGAAGTACTAAATAAAAGTAGATATACCAGAGTGTAGGAATACTCTGTTACAAGTAAAAGTCCTGCATTGAAAATGTTAGTCAAGTAAAAGTACAAATGCCATAAAAATATACTTAAAGTACCAAAAGTAAAAGTACTTATTCTTCAGATTGGTCCATTTCAGAATAGTATATATATATATGATGTGTTTTGATTATAATTATTGATGCATTAAAGTGTTATCAAAGCTGGTAAAGGTGCAACTAGTTTTAATGACTGTGTATACTGCAAGGTAGCTTGTTAATTTACTTCAGGTGTAACTAAGGTCTATTTTAAGTGTTGATTATGTTTCACATCATTAATCCAAATCTGTAAATTAACTAAAGTTATTAAATGAATGTAGTGGAGTTAAAGTACAAACTAGCATAAAATGGAAATGCTCAAGTAAGGTACAAGTATCTCAAAATGGTGCTTCAGTACAGAACTTGAGTAAATGTTCTTAGTATCTTCCCACTTCTGTTGAAACTCCCTGTACTTATTCATTTTCTATGTTACATACGATCTTGTCAGATTTTTTAAATAGTTATTTTACTTTAATATTAAAGGTTTACACATTAAGTGAACTGTACAACACTTTAGATATTTAAACATTTAGTGTGTATTTGGTGTACATGTGTCTTTTGCATACAGTAATTGACATTATCTGAAGCAATCACTGTCTTATGTGATGAAATTAATGCTTACCAAGTATTTTGACACAAAAGTGAAACAGTTTTACTTTACTTTCAACAAACAGTTCCCAAAGGGCAAGATCTTTCAGTGCAATAAAAAAAAAAACAGCAGCCAGAAGGTTATTAGCTTCTTCCCTAAACTCTGCGTTCCCACTCTCCCCCTCTGTCACTCAAGTGTCAGTGTTTCCATTGAGTGTAGTGGTCCTTTGTGTGTGTGTCAGGGCGGTCTTACTCACTCATCCATGGCCTTGGCTTGGACTCAAAGGGGGAGCTGCTATTTTCCATTATGCAGAGTGGGATGTTGGAGATGAACCGAATCGAAAGAGGCCCCCACTGCCACCGGGGGGCAGTCAAGCTCTGTGTTACGGTGATGACTACAAAGAGCAATCAGTGAGATTTGTGTATGCTAGCAGATGGGGATAAACTCTTTAAAAGGCTTTACTTTGCCTGTAAATGATGACGTGATCAAAGTGGGTACTATATACTGCACTTTGTCATTAATTTCTGTATCTCTATCTGCCCAAACATTCCCTGCATTTGCAATTCATATTTCCAAATGTAACTGCCGAAATTGGATATGAAATTATAATGATCCTTAAATATTGTTAAAGTATGCTATAACACACTGCTGCCAGGCTATAAAATAAATGTGTAGCAATATCGGACCACGGTCAAGAACAGGCTCACAAAGGCTGTGTGTGTGCTCTCCAATCTACCACTTTGAACACCAGAATCTCTCAATACTGTTTCCTTTGAAGCGTCTGAGGAAGTTAAGGCTCGAGCTCATGAGCTCCCTCAGCACCAGTTGAAGTGACTACACAGGTCAAGGTCAAAGCCCAGGTGAGACATATGTTCACTGACCTTTGACCTTGGATCAAAGGTGACCAAATGTGTCAACAGAAGCTTTATTGTGAAAAAACAAGGCTGTTGTGTTTTCAACTGCAGCCTCATGACTTAATCTATACAAAGCACCTATAGCAACCATTAGAGGTTATACAAGCAGATGGACAATTTGAAATATCCTCCCTTTCAATTTCAGGGTATGAACTGTCTGTGATTTTCAATTATAACCACCAGATGGCAGTAGTAAAACACAGTTCATATTTTGCCGGATCGACTGAAATGAAGTTCCGACAAACCCTGGAGAATTCATATTTGATTGCACGATGTTGGTTTTCTGTTTTTTTTTAGTTTTTGCTTCAGGGGGCCCTTTTGTAGGGGCCCCTTATGGATTATTCACATAGCATCACATTAAAGTCTAGATAATAACTTGCATTAATTCTTCTACTGCCTGAGGCACATCATAGTAGGAATACACAGCTTAGCTTTTCACACATTATGATATAATAAGCACTTGAACTCACTCATATTCTTCCTTAACCAAGTTGTTTTTGTCATATATTATTGGTTATGTTAATTATTTCTGCTAGGAAAATCATTTCTCATACTATTCCATGATGTTAGTATGCTTTACTTGTATGAATAAAACAGACAAGCACAGAAGTAAATCATTATCCAAAATATTAGGATATATAAGGTTATAAAAGTTTTTCGCAATGTTATAATAATAAACTCGGCAAGTGGTCCAAAATCTAATCTGATCATCTACGCTACAGGAAACTTTTCTGACTCACCACATCAGCTGCAGGAAATAAAAAATAGATTTAATGAAACCAACACTTCATGAAGAGACATTTATTAGATCAGTAGAATACATCACCACCATCATCATCATCATCATCATCATCTTGCCTAAAAGCAGTAGCAGCAGCAGCAGCACTTAATTTCCTCACTTTTACCGTATGTCCAAGACCGATTCAACGAGGCCACCTTTTTTTGTCTTTATAATGATGATCTTATCATTCGTCCATCTCTACTGAAAGTTGCACAATTCTGTTGTTGTCTTTTTAGCCTTAAATTGTTTCTCAACGGCTCCAGCTGTTTCAAATCTTTTCCCGTCATGGTTTCCAAAAGCATATGACAGTTGCACACACTCACGAGACAAGGTCTTCTTACGTACTGAAGTTTCGCAATGCTCAACTCACATTGTTCCATGTTGTTTTTTAAGTGTTGTTAACAGGTCTGTGGGCATTTTAAATCCACAGTGAGATCCTGTTTTACATCTTGTTTATATATTTATTTATGAATACCTACCTCCGGAATGATCAATTATACAGTTAATAGTCTTACAGAAATAGTATGTACATCTTTGAAATATTTAATATTGTGTACTGCATTAGCAAACAACAAAATTACGGTGACAACACCAGACTATATCAACGCTATAGCAAAACAGGAACTCTACAATAGTATTCACATGCACTAGTACACAGTGTGATACTTGTCAAACATAGACCATCGTATTTTATATTTACAAAATGTTCACAGCTACATTCCAGGTTTGTGTGCATTGTATAAAGGATTGTTCTAATCAGAAAAACTAGTTTGTAATGTCACATGCAGTGAAGGTGTTACACTGCTCTGCCTGTGAAGTATATGAATTTGTGGCAATACATGTGGAAGAAAAATACATTTGGGAAAGTCGGTTATTGCTCAGTGCATTTGATAAGTAATGCATTTGATATTGACAAATATTGATAAATAACTTCCAGTCTGACTACATTAGGTGAAAAATAATACCGTTATTTCAAGAGATTGGTCCTGTAAATCAGATTAATCAAGCTAATGAGGAAAATAAGTCCTGCACATCGAAAATATGTTCACAATGTACATAATGGTATATCAATAAATACACATATAGTGGTGACAAAGTGTATGCAAATCAAATGAACATGGAAGAACTCAGCATTACATTTTATGCACTGAGATGATGCAGACATCCGTATGAATTGACAGTCAACTTAACAACTGCAGACACTGGAAGGAATCTGATGAATAATTTAAAAAAAAACATAAACAGAATAATAAAACCTGACTTTGTTTGAAAAGCTTATCTAGGGCGTAGACAAACAGATTAGTACAAAATCTCCCTGTTTTCAACTGCTGTCGAAGGACTTTTTCTTAAATAAATGTACTTTCTGGGATAACAATCTAAAACAACTAGACAATTGCAAGCCATTCCCTTTATGATGAGGAGATGTCACAGAATACAGTATTTACACATCTTAGCTACATGGTTGAATTCACTGAAAAATGTGGACAGTTGCTCCTAGTTCCTTGCAGTGCCTGGGCATTTTTCTTGTATTGACTGATTTAACCATATATAATACCAAAAGTGACAAAATATCCCATTTGTGCTTCACTTATTTTGTGCTTGTTATTCAACTGCCAGTCCATTTACTCTCCAGAATCTTTATAATGTCATCCCACCTCCTCTTCTTTCATATTTGTGAAGTAAAAAAAAATGAAGGTATCTACTTATTCACTGATAAAGACACCTAACTAGCATGCCATGAGACGATGCTATTACCATCTCAACGTGGAGTCAGTCGTGTCTGTAGGGTGGGTTTGTGTATCCAGTTCTTGTGCTGGTTGACACTGCCCCTCTGCAGTGATCAGGCCAAAGAGGCCAGCTGAGATAATATGCTCAAATGGTCTGGAGTGATACAACATCCCATTGTTTCCTGCGGTCCTCTGAAGTGCCGTACTGTAAACATGGCTGCCCACGCACAGAACCCACCAGCCGGCAGATCAGGATAGTGTTACCTTTTTCCAGTTTAACTTTTCTACCCAGTCTTTGTGGAAGATGTCTGTATCTCGATATGAAGGAGAAATGTGGGTAGGTTAATCGGGTTACAGGATGAGGGTGTGGTTTAAGGTATGGGTTTTAAAAGTCTAGGTTTGTAAGTCAGACACTGCGGGGGGCCCTCTCCAGTTCATGGGTCCTGCGGTTGCGTCCCTTCTGCCTCTCTTGCAGGTGTTTCCAATTGGCTGCCAGCCCCTGAGCATGCATGTGGGCGCGAGGGTTCACAACCTTCTGCTGCTGTTGCTGCTGGTGTATTTGTACTTGCTGAACTAGGTGAGCTTTCTGTTTTCTGTGCTTTCTCTCCCTCTTCCATACCTGCTCACAGAACTCGTCGACACTGTTCAGAGTCGGGTGATTGACCAAAGACAGGAAGTCTCTGTACCACAACTTTTGATTGGGATTTTCTTGGGGTGGGGGGATATGCGGAGCAGGTACGCTGACTGCTGCCTCTTCATTCCGATGGAGCAGATCCTCCAGGCGCTCGGTGTCAATCACCTCTAAGGTCACCTTCAGGAGGGTCTGCATGAAGCCATGCTCCACCGCCTGGCACAGATAAATCCCAGAATCCTTCTTGTTGATTGTTCGAATCAATAGGCCCTGGTCTGTGCGGATGAAACGCTCTTCTGATTGAACCTACAGAATGAAAAAATTTGATGGACAGAGAGAAAGATATAGATTGTTATGATATAAGCTTCAACATTCCCCCACAATATATTTAGCTATGCCTTATTGCTGTTTTGAAAAAAATCATTTTACTTGATTCAATAATGGCATTAAATATGAATATGATACTGTGTTATTAACAATGTGTTATTATAAATGTTTGATTTCGAAGTTCCAGCTATCATTCTTTGTCTGCTTTGCATTGTATGTGTATTTCAACAAAACAGATGAAGTGTATTTTGACATATTTCCCACCTCTTGTTTGCGGTCATCAGCAGAGCGCTGATACTGCCAATAGGTCAGGGCTCTCTGGGACTTCGGACTGCACTCAAGGAAAGTGCTGCTGTTCTCCACACCATACACAGTCTTATCTAGGAGAGTCGTCTGTCCGCTTAGTTCATCTGGATAAAACAAGAGAATATATTAGAAACCCAAGTTTGTGGAAGCAAATGACTTTGGCAGATATTATTGTGATGTTTAGTGACTCTCTGTATAAAACTGACAGATTTTTCTCTGACTGAATATAAAAGGACTGAAAGTTACTACTCCCTAAGATAGCGCCTGGTTATATTTTTTAATGACCGCATTTTACTTTATCTTGACGCGTTATACCATCTCTTTTCTTATCACACTTAATCATGTAGAATAGGCAGCTCCCACCACGAAGGCAGTCCTTTGAGGAAATGGGCTGTAACTAAAATATGGGTTTTATAAAGTGAAGTAGGTGGATTGCTACTGAGTCAGTGTTCCACTGATTGATCTCCTAACAAGTGCAAGTGAAGTGCTTTTCTAAATCTACATTTTTTTCTTTACAGTGCTGTTGCTCGTTGAAATATATGTGTTGCTGCCTACAGAGTGGGAAGCATTAGGTACAGGCATTTTTGTGTGAATATTTCTTCCGCAAGTCAGAAGCTTTTAGTAACACTGTTTAAAAAAAATTAAAAAAAACGTTCTAGGTAAATGAAAGGAAAGTGTAATCACAGTTATTTGACACCAGTATGAGTCCTGCTTTTGGACTTAGACCACAAACAGGGCAGTGGAGTGGAGGCTTGGCGACAGAGAGGAATCCTGACCATTTTAATTAGAAGCTTCACATGGACGGACTCTAATCTTCACACCACCAGAGACACATAAACACAAACACATACACATTCTTCTTTAATGTTTTGATCGCTTCAGGAAAAGACAGCAGCAGCTTGAGGGCCATTTTTATGTTTAATAAAAAAATCCTCAGAGAAAGTTCTCATATATAGTTTGAAATAATGAAAAGTGATAATATCTTAACTAAAAATAAATTTTATGAGACATTACATTGGTAATACCATAATCTGTTGTCAAATATATTTTCTTTCTATAATGTACCTTGGTGTTGCAGATCTGAGCACTGTGTGAGTGGGTCTCCGTTCCTGATATCTTGCCTCCTTGTTCTCCTGCAGAAACATAAAAATAAACACCTTCACGAGTCAGACACAACTGCTTCTTTTAATGTGTGTGTGCTAAAATACGAGTGCACAACGATTTGTGTAGGTGTGTTTTTGAATGCGGTTTAGATGTGCAGCAAATAGTGGAGGCCAACACAAATAAATGAATTAACGGCAGGCAGCCTTAATTATAGGGTGTGACAGAGGAATGCAAACCCAATCAACCATTTCAGCATTTTATCTCTCTGGGCTGCAGATGCAAAAGAGTTGGAGTTTCAAGTAAAGTGAAACATAATGCTTACGATATTTTCTGTAAACAATAATTGAAGAGGCTAAGGAGACACCAAAGCAAACTGGCATCTTCTCCCCCTCTGCTTCCTATTGTTCTAAACCAGTGTGGGTGTGTTGGTAAATGGAGGTAAAAGTTTTCTGTTGTCTCTCTTCTCTTGCGTTTGAATGCAGGACTCTGGAGTCCAACTAACAGCGAGAACAGGATACTGTGCAGCGAGCATTCAAATCAATAATCCCAATGGAGCTATGAGTGGGAGGCTGCACACAGAGCACACACAAGTACACACATACATGAACACATACAGATCAGTCCGCTACCACAGAACCTCTTACACCTAGCTCACCCCTGGTTCACCCAGACAGCCTCAAGACATCACTGACATGGGGTCTCATTTACAGTAAACACATGAGGCAGGTTATATTTCTGGCTCTCTGGTAGAAACACGACCCTCTACCTTAAGGGGGTTTTGGCAAATATACAAAGCCTGCACTATAAGTGCTCCAGCTTCAGCCCGAACCGCGGCCTGCCTGCATATGTCCTCAATCACACAAGTAAAAAGTCTTCTATAAACTCAGCTCAACTCTGTAAAATATAGGCACTATGTTAAACAAAACTAATTCTTAAGCATTATTTAGGCATGTTTTGTAAATGCTTTAATCTAAAGCAGGCACATATCCTGTGTTCACTACTTGTGTTCAGTGTGTTCAATGTGCATATTTAGCCAGATATGATAAAGTATCTCCTGTGGTGCTAGGCTCGAAGTATCATATCACATTTACGGAAAACTTGCATGGCGGATTAGTGACTGTGTATAAGGTGTCAGGAAGCTTGCAAAACACAATAGTACGGTAGAGACGTGACATGAATGTGGAAGGATGTATTCAGTACCTCTTAGCCATGGGAAAGTATCTGGAGCACTCTGTGCCGTCCCATGCACAGTAAGGGTCCCTCGCCAGGCAGCATTCAGCACAAGCCTTCCCATAAACCTCACACCGATGCAAAGGCATCTGGGATACCCCAATGTCAGAACCAAGATACAGTTGTTGCTGTGGAGGTAGACGAGAGAGAGAGTCCATTTTCAATATCAGATATTTTACGTCTTAGGAGCCTAAATGTAGGTTTTATAACTGGAAGAGCGGTGTGCTTTGAGTAGAACTCCTATGTTTGCCTCAGCTTATGTGTGTGTTAGTGAAGCGAAAAGACAAATCAGGAATGTGGACAAACCAATTTCACTTCAGGTGCTCCACACCCTTCTACCTGTCAATTACCTGTCTCTTTAAGTCTCTCCCTGCCATTTAATTTGACAAACTAAATGTTGCCTGAAAGCCAACAACTGAGATCTTTGCGATAAACTCTTTCAACTCTAAGTGTTTAAAACAACAGCGCGTGTCTAGTTAAAGCAGAAAGGTTGCTCACCTCTGAGGAAATTTCTCACTTTCTAAGAAACAGTTTTTTAAAGACGAAAACTGTTGTGGCTTTTATACATTTTCATTATGTATCATACTCCACAGGTTTCTCCTCAATTCCTTCCAGGAGGCTTATCTCCAGCCTTCATTTAAGTGTTTTACTGAGGAAGTATTTTTCCCGTTATCTTGATATATATCAGATTAAGATCTATAATGTGCTATAATGCTTTCTTCTGCTAAACGTGCAATAAGAAATACCATCAATACCTGTTTCACAGAAAGTTCCATTGCTGTGATGGCGGTTGGCTCCTGTAATAAAAAAGAAGTAAATAAAACAGATTAGACAACACTTCCATTACTTTAACCTGGAGTATTAATACAGACTATAAAAAGTAACCTACCCTGAAGACAGTCATTTCTTCCAAAAGGACTTCCTCCAGGTCATGCCAGGAGCCTCTGGGGATGGACACCACTTTCAGTATCGTCCCCATATCTAGCACATGGTGGAATCACAAATGTATTGAGTAAATATCAACTCTGCAGTACATGCATATCTGTCTATTTCAATGATCAATAAATAATTTCAGTATAGAGTATGCACATGTGTATACCTGTGCCTATGAACATGACATCATACTGGCCATCTTCTGCTTCCACTTTGTCCACCACTATCTGAGTGAACTGGTAGTCAACATCGGTCTTGACTATGATTGGTCGATTGTTGATGGGGTAGACTGGGTTAAACATGGCTGGGTGGCTTCTGGCAAAAGTTACAACTTCATCAGGAAGGTCTTTGGTTGTATCAAACCCTCCAAATGTCTTACTTGGGCACTGTGGAGAAAAAAAAGACATCTGTGATTAGAATTACATAGCAGGACATAAAGGAGTATTACCTTCCAGGCTCATTTAATAAAACACTGACATTAAAGATAAGAGTGTACTGTACTCACTGTGCCAGGCCGTGGGTAGGGAACACGTCCCTGGAAGGGCACCCACTGATAGTTGGGTCCGTCTCTGTGAGCATAGGGACCCAGGAAGACTCTCCTGATGTCTGTCATGCTGTACATACACACAGCTGACCCTTTGAAGATGTTGCTAATGGGCAGAACAGATGACTCAGTTAAGGGAAGCTCAGTTCTTGGTTGAGGAACAAGGATTGTGCAATGAGTAAACAATTTCCATGTTAGCCACAATACCTGGAAGTTGTAAATACTGCGTAGATGATCGGGCTCTTAGGATCCTTTGTGCTCATCACAAAAACATCCTCTGAAAGCCAGAGAGGACAATGTTTATTATTAACACATTCTCAACTATGAATCATCTAATATTAAGGAAATATAGTGTGAAACCATGTGCAGCAGTAATCACTCACGCAGTTCGTCAAAGTGTGTGTCTATTCCATTACTGCCAGGCACAGAGCAAAGAAGTCGAGCCTTCAAGAAGGTGGTCCACTTATTTACCAGACTCCTGTGACCTCCCAAGTCATTCTGTTGGAAAGATAAGTAAATTATTTAAAATGTATACAGTACTGGTATTGCATAGTGTTACAAGAGAAAACCTTTTTTTGTCTTTTTATATGCAGCTTTATGTAAAGCGTTACATAATGGAGGGATTGCATTGCTTCATTTCATACACTACTGCCAAGCAGTGAATGAATGCTTCATTACCCTGTGGTTGAATGAGGTGTAGCGTTCCCTCGTTGGCTGGAAATAGACTATTCATATAAATTGCCTATCATATGCAATTTATGCTGCCATCCCCTGCCTTTAAGGTTAACAGAATCTTGTCATTCATATTACAGATTAACCTTCAAAGATTGGCCATATGGCAATATGCCGTTGTTGGTGGAGAGAGCTGTGGTTAAAACTTGTAAAACTTGATGTGTATGACAAGGAACCTTCAGAGACCTCATAATAAAAAGTCATGTAAGAACACATCCTCCCTTCAAAGCAACAGCTTTAATAGATCAGATCATGAGGTAATAACTATATTACAATAGACAGTTTTTTATGGTAAATTATTGCATTTGTTGTGACCTGTCCATCAACCAAACATACACTACTGAATAATGGATTTTTAGATGTAGTTGGTCTCTAAAGTACTGTTTGTTCCAGTAAACCTCGCCAATATGTGTCTTTGAGCATTTGTTTTCCAGAACATTGCACACAAACACAGAGGCAGACGTATTGGCTCATAAAAATGAGTCCTACTTGGTGTAGATTTATGACAGTAAATTAGAATGTGCATAGGCCAAAATGAATACCAAATATTGCATAATGGATGGTTTGTCTACTGTTGAGCATAGCAGATTCCTTACATACTGGGTAATCAGGCTGTTATGACAGGCACGATATGCAGCTAAATGGGAGGTTAAGGCAGGGCATTACTTGCTGATCTGCAGTCAGCCCAGTGAATTCCTGTTTGATGAAGAAGATTTGGAACATGAAAGCTGATACAAGGCCAGTGATTAAACACAACCATCCCCTTGAGCTAAAGGGTGTAGCAGACCCAATCAGTGCCAAAGCCTGGCATTAGGATAACATTTCTGCCGTTGACAGTGTCTGTGCCTCTCAGGTTCTAGTGACATTTAACATTTCTCTAAGGTTTCTGTCTTCGGGGGCCGATTGTACCACACACAACAAAGCCCACTTTTCTCAAGGCTAAAAATAATCATAGATAACAGGCCCTGAAACCTGCCATTATGGAAGCCACTCAGACACCCGTCAAGTGTTTTTGCAGATACAGAAGCTATTTCACATAATGTCGCTTTGAGAGTGGGAGTGTTTTTGTCTCTCTCCCTTTGTGTGCATCTGAAATTTCCTTTGTAGGAGTCTGCTAAGGCAAGTATCTGTTTGAATGTATGCGTACTTTGCAGAGCTGTCCGATGCGAGCATGTGTGGCCTTTCCAGCGTGCTCGCCATCCATCGCGTTCTCTTTGAAGAGCAGGTAGATTTTGTCATCTTCTGGGTTGTCGCTCTCTGGGATCAGATGAACACCCACGAACCTGGGATCTGACACACATTGAGAGATAAATATTTAAGATAAAGTTTTTCAAGGGTACATTTGTTTACCCCTTTTTCAATTTAATTGCTTCTCAAAAAAATTACTTGTACTATATTTTAAAGAGTTAGGATAGCAAAAAAAATGGCAATAAGGAGAGATGATTAATGGTATATTTAAATGTTTAAGAGAGGAACTCTGTGTAGAACCTTTCAAGTAATAAAACAAGTTTTATATTGAATTTCTAAACTCCACCCAATGGAGAGAAGCCAACAATTGAGTAATGCCTTAGTCCTCGAAGACAGGCAGCAATATATTTAGCAATAAAAGAGTATAATCAATTAATAAAAAACAGTTTTAAAGTTACAGAAGACATGAAGACGAGTAAAAACAAGACACTTCTCCAGGGTCGTTTTTCAGGTTCTTTATTTATTTTAAGAAAAAGTTTAAGACTATTACTCTAATAAGTCCAGAGACCAGAGGATCCTTAAGCTTAGTTAGGTTTCTGAGATTGGGGCGAGCTTTATGTAAACAACTAATTCAAAGTCCCCATTGTTGAGTTAAGCTGCATCACACTTCGCCTCACCAACAGACACTTGTTTTTTTCAGGATAACACATTTGACAAAAAGCACAGAAACCAACCAATAGTTGCATGCATAATCAAGTAAAAGTCTTTGATTAAAACATTTCAAGACTCTCAACCAAAGACTTTACAAGTGACTTTCTTCGTCTCTCTCACCATTTAACCAACGAGAATCATGTTGCTCCGTCCTGATTGGGTGATGCTTTCCAAGAGTGCGAAAGATGGCAAAATCCCGACCCATGAAGTCAGCTGATGTCCCGGCATATAGTTCTCCATCTGCGAGTTAGAGGAATTAATCGGGTTAGTTTAGTAACACTGGATGAGAAAACACTCAGTTGTGATTGCTCCCCACTGATGCAGGTGTACAAATCTGAGCAATTGTTCAGGGGATTAGCAGTTCACATAGACATGGAGTCCTTGGATAACACAGACAGTGATGTACGGGATGAACATCAGGAGTGTGAAATTGACTTTAACACAGCAGGCAGGGCTGTGAAGGGAGGCAGGGGAAGGGCGAACGGATGGAGGGACACAAGAGGAGGGACAGGAGAGAGGTGTGAGACTGGGGGAGTACATAATAATGCTGGTGAGAGGGGAGAGAGAAAGGGTGAAAGGAGATTAGGGGTGATGGGCTGGAAAATAGCCATCTGCTAGTTTAAACGGTGTGATATAATATAATGTGAGTTGCAATAATTGGGGTTAAAGACGAAAGACATGCTCACATGCGCCTGCTTTTTTTGCCAAAAATGAGGATTCAGGATAAAGAAAATTCTATTAAGTGTCATCTGCCATGAATGCCCAGCATTTATAGGAGGCATATTCAGATTTAAAATAGACTTTACAGTCCTGCCAATGAGGGGTTTTAAGAGAGTAAACACAAACTACAGAGCAGATGCACTTGTAATGAAAGACAGGAATGCCCTGTTCTGTTATTCACGTTTACTTAACTCCCTATATATCTTTTGAAATGAAAGAGCGAGGCACAGGGTGTTTTCAGTACTCCCACGTTTTTATATGACCTTGCTTTAACACACAGAAGAAAGGCACAGTGTTTCCGGTATTGAACTTACCAATTAGCATAGAGGCAGTGAGCAACTTGGGATCATAGGGACTTTTCCCACGGCCATTTTCTACCAGAGGATCCAGTCTGAACACGTTGTCCTGGTCATGAAGAGACATAAAGTTACAGCCGTTTTAATGCAGTGTTCTACATCATCCTTGCCCGTTAAGGATGCAAATTACATGGGTAAATAAAGAGTTGGAAATTACTTAAGGGAACACATTTTGCTATGACATCTAGTTTGATAGAACACAGTAGTATTGTATTAAAAGGAAAATTGCTGCGACCCACAGTATTGAAAACAAATCTAAGGAAATTCTTACCCTTACAGACAAGGATTAAGTAAGAAAGCTTTAAATCTCATCGCTCTCTATGACTGGGTGACCTCGACACTCATAGGAAAGCCATCAGATGAATTACATTACTAGGTCATGACTAAATATAGTAGATGGCTTTTCTAAGAGATCTTTCCTGCCTCTAATTGTCTGTAAATAGCCGACTAATGAATGGGAAACGCACATTTATAAGTCTGACTCAGTGACATTTGGAAGAGAGAGAGCAATTTCCTTCGTTCATACTGAAATGAACACACATACATTGTTTCCATATTACAGTGATGTATTAGAAATCCTGTAGACCATGAAACGCTGTGTGTAATTGCCCACTTCATTTAGAGAAATGCAACCACTTTTAAGTACTTAGTAAATCATCACTAAATGCTCTCACACCCAACTACAAATGGTCCTTCACAACTTTAGGTACTTTAGATACATTATGACATAAAATGCAGTACGGTTTTTGGAAAAATATAGCCTGTACCTCTAGTTTCTTTCCAACCTCCAGGTAGGAACACACAGGGTGGAACGCTCCTGTTCCACACACATAGAGATGGGTCTGGTTGAAAGGCTGCAGTACCTTAATGAAATTTGAGCACTCCCTCTGATGGACAAGAGACAGAGAACAGATTAAGCAGGATGAATAATCAACCTTTGACACAAAACTACTTTAAGGTCACAATTTATACAGTCTTTCGTGCCACAGTTGTGCAAAAGCTTGTTGTTGTTTGACATTTGCGTAAGCAGAAAAGTGGTGAAACAGCTGGTTAAGTAAACAGGTCAGATCTCACAAAGAGCACGTCACAGAAAATCCTATGCTTGAATAGAGAAATCTCTAATGATAACTGAGAACAAAGCCTACTGTAATCTCCTTTAATTCTCCTCTAGAGAATGACCTATATGTACTCTAGCATTGTGCTGAGTAATAATTCTGAAAAATAATATTATGACTAAGCGACTAAGACTAAGCTTCATCATGCATGACTCTGTATTTTACACTACAGTCATTCTCTCTGACCCCAATGACATCCTTCACTGCTGGCTTCTAAAACGTTATGCACATTAGATGTGTAATTTGATGTCAAATCCATAGAGAAGGGATTTAGACTGTAGAATAATAAAAGAGGCTGAAACAAAAGTAAACCAGAATATTCCTACTGTATACAAATCACATTAATGCAGGCCTGTTTGCTTGCTGTCAATGTTCTTGATTTGTTACTGGTCTCATATGTTTTATGATTATTGTAAGAACTTAGGAATATTTATCACAAGTATTTTCTCCAGCTGGGTTTGTGTGCGTTGTATGCATTGTTCCATTGCCATTTGGCACTTTTCCTCGTGCTCAGGCAGCACGTGCGTTAGCAGACCTGACCTCAAATAAAACTGAATGTGTCATCACATTTTCAATAGAAAAAAAGAAAAGGATAAGGCCACAAATTATGCATGACTAAGTTCATCTGGCTTTACTAGGTCATCAGCAGATAGCAGCCTCTGTTTACATAAGCTTTTGTTGTCATTTAAGCAGCTGTCTCTTCTTGGATTATTACGGCCTGCATGGGTGGACTTATCTGAGTGAAGAACATCATTCTTACAAGGAACAACACATAACTGTGTATGATCTCTTTGCACTGTGACATTATCTGAACATATAGCAGTTTTATGCAGACAAAAGAACTCAAACCCTACAGGTGTGTCCAATAGGGTATACCTTACCCATAGGGTTGTAACATGTACCAAAATCCTTAATTCCATTCAAAAATTATACCCAGATAGCTGGTGGCATACAATTATATTATCATTATAGATTTTATCACAAATGAAAGCATTAGACATATGGAACTAAATGTGCACCTGGAAGCACAATATATGAATATTTAACCCTAAGATAAATATATTTTTCCCTCATCCCACGAACAATTTGTTTAGGGATTTACATGTTTGCCATTGAGTTGTATGCACATTTGTCAGGCCAAGCAATAGTCGAAGCTTTCATTTCATTTGGGGGTGTCTGGTCATATCTTTCACACCCATATATCTTTTTCTTTTCTCTCTGCCTCATCTTCTGAAGTGTTTGCTTAAAGTACATCAAGGGACAACAGTACACTCACTCTCCATCTCTCTCCACCTCCCTTTAATTCTCACTCCACCTCGACTCTGTAACAAAAAGACCACCCCTCAGGGCGCCTTATTCTTCCATGCAACAATGTTTACAGAAAACACACAAAGGACTTTGCAGTGCTTTAACTCCGCCATGGAGAAGGGCAGGAGAGCTTGACCAATGCCCAGGCAGCAAACTGAGGCACAAACAACATTGCTGTGATTATAAATTCAGGCTACTGCCTTAGGCTCTTTTGAAGATACAATTCATAACACAACTTGAAGGAAGCAGACACAACCTCTCAGTGTGTTTACACAGAGATCCACCACTCCACACAAGATGGAATCTGTGACTTACAGGAAGATGTGATGCTTGGCTTGTCATGTAAGGGTTGAGTGAGGTAAGGAGTCTGAAAAGAACCTGTATCTCAGATCCTAAAAACTCGAAGCTCATCATAATTAATAAAAAAGTTCTTATCCTAGACAAAAATATGCACTATACAGCTTCAGATTTTCAAGATGATCACATGTGTTTTGCTTTAAAACAAATGACTGTAGGCATGCCATTTACAATAATATACTTTTATAAGGGGGACTCAAGTTTGTCTCCTTAAGATTTACATTATCTACTTAAAAAATTGGGAAAGCATCTATGCTAAAGTAAGACAAGCAAGCATCGGTCCACTTTCGATGTGCTCCATGAGGTTAGTCTGAAAATATCTGAAACGAGGGGATTGTATAAATGTTGAAATTTACAAGCACAGTTAAGGTTATGGTATAATTACATGTGAACAATCATGCGTATGAATATAACATCCCCGCAGTAATGTTATAACATTAGGTTTGGCAAAAATCACAGCACTTTCCCAGGCTTCACTCACTCACTATTAAATAGAGTGCCCAGAGGCTTGATAAGTGATTAAGGTCAAATGATGGTCTCAATCTTGACTCTGAGATAAGACCTATAGCAAGCTATAGGAGGCGGTGTGTTGTCCATGTGACAATTGGATATGTCAACAAACTGGAATAAACAAGCTGAGAGATGAACACAAATCTCATATTGTTTTTTGATTAAAATGCCATATATAATGGAGAACATATCCCTATGTAATCCCTTTGCAACTGTGAGGATTTTTTTGAGACCTGCAGAGTTGCAGTTCTTTCCTAGCACAAGAGAACAAAGACATTTTCAAAACATCTGTGGGAGTGAAGGGGCAAAAGGCTGGCACCCACTTGCAAGATGGATGTTTTTAGCTCTTACCGAGAGATCTTTTCCTGCCCACTTGCATTCATCTCTTCTGGTGGAAGAAGCTGGCCAAGGGATCTGCAACACAAACACAGTCCCTGTGCATGTTAGAAAAGAATCATCTCCCTCCTAGAATCAATTTAAAAGAGGTAGTTGATGCAGCTTCTGCTTGTGTGCATGCAAGTGGACATGTGAGGGTCTAAGGGGTCACAATGCGATTCGTTATCCACTTTGTTTCAGTTTATTCCATTATTTATCCAGGTGTGCAGAGAGCAGCTAACATGCCTGGCACAGCATGTGATCGTGTGCGACAGCCCTTGTCTGAAATATTAATGAGGTTCTTTTTTCAGTAGAAACAGAAAACAAAGTCCCGAGATACCTGAGCTCCATGCTGGCACTCTGGATGGAGATGTACACTCAAAGCAGTAATTATGTTGGTCAGAAATGCAAATAGCCTTAAAGTCATAATACATGTGTGAAAGGATGAAGCCACCAGACAGACTCACTGAAAACCACACATTGGTTTTACCTGTGTGTAGTCTCGGCTGATGTTCAGGAGGTTAAAGGAGAAGATGTGGTCTTTGGCTCCCACCACAAGTCTGCCTTTCTCCTCGTCCAACAGGAAGGTGTGGTAAGACGAGCTGTTGGCAAGGCCTTCAAAAGTCACAAGGTTGTTCGACTCCAGCATGTCTGCAGAGAAAATGGAAAGAAAAGTGATGATCAGCATCATATGATAATCACTTTGTGAAAATCACAGTCACCGTTGGCAGCATAAACGTTGAAGAAAGTCCATCAGTTCAATATTTATTTCAAAATGTATATTACATTTCCAAAACGTCTGAAAGACGCAGCCCTGGTTTTAGAAAGCTTTCAACATTTCCAACCACTCTGTGACCACAGGTTCACCTCTCCATTCACTAGTCTGCCTGCTCAGTTGTAATGTTCCACATACGCTGACAGTTCACTGCTTTATTCCATGAGGGTACACTGAATAAGTGAAAAAATGTTACAGTGGGTTGGTTTGGCTATATCCCTAATAGACTGGTCCTCTTGAGAGCCTCCTTCAGAGTTTCTTGTGTGTTTTTACCCTTTTGGTAAATGTTGTAGCTTTCATTCCATTTACAAAATGGTCTCAGGAATAGAAGTACAACGGCCAAGAAAGGAAATGCCAGCCCTGGAAGCCAATCATCAAACTGTCTGCATGCATAAGTGACATTAACCAAAGCAGTCAAGCAGTACTTGGTACACAAACAGAAAATCACTTTTACATTACTTTAAACTGCATTCGCTGTGGAGATACTGTATGTTGCTATGGATAAACGCTTACGCTTTGCAGTGTGATGCTATTGCCTGCCAAGAGCATTTGCTTTCACAATGGAAGACAAAACTTGACAAAAACAGACATTTAGGATCTCCATAACGACCTTTAAAAGTGG
Organism: Eleginops maclovinus; assembly: GCF_036324505.1. Lineage (NCBI taxonomy): Eukaryota > Metazoa > Chordata > Actinopteri > Perciformes > Eleginopidae > Eleginops > Eleginops maclovinus. The sequence continues at coordinate 14,063,365 of NC_086350.1, read as the reverse complement.
CATTGTGACTATGTCATTATAACACATTTTTTGTCAGTTTTGCATAAACACCAACACATCCATGCTCTCACACTTCTCACACTGTTCTCACCCACAAACTCTGACCTCTCATTGATCCCCCACACAAAAGGGTAGAGAGTTATGGAACAGAGGCGAACTGGTTCATTTGGTGCTCTCTTTCTCTTTCTCTGGGAGTAAATAACAAAAACGTTCATTAATGTTTTAGCAAGAAGAATGCCCACTCTCTGAAGTGTGTCAGAACCCGAGAGAGGGTGAAGACACAAGCTGGCGAAAGAGCTGGTGCAAGAGAAAAGAAGAAGGGGCTTCACAGTGCTTTTATTCATTCATAAACTCTCATTTTAATATGAATTCAAAACATGCAACAACATAACTTGGCCGCTTTAATCTTAGAAAGTTTAAGAATCAAAATGTGATTTTAACTAATTTGATACCCAGCAGAAGGCCACTCTAGTGTGTTGTACAATTAAACAAGTGAGCAGATATTTTTACTATTAATCCTTCGCCCATTATAAAATGATAATCTAAAAAGCATCATGGCTAAATAGTCCATCAAATGCTCATTATGTAAACCTCTTATAGTGATCACGTCTGTCGAGGTCAAATTGATCATTATATCCGTCATGCAGATTACCATCTTATTACCATGTATTACATGCATATAAAGTAATGAAACAAACAGCTAATTAGAGTTTCAACCTGCTGTGTGAATTCAATTGGTGTGTTTAATTCAAATAGATTATAATAAAGAATAGTACCCTGTCTACATTTTTATCAGACCTGAAAATAAAGTGTTTGTTCTTAAAGTTAATTTACGAATAACATCTATTTTTCTTCTTTTTTAAATGAAGATTAAATAAATTATGATGTTTTTCAGTTGCTTTAAATTAATAGGCTATATAATTACAGGTATCCTTTTTATAGAGCCTGCACTCTGGAAATAAAGTGAATAAGAGGAAGTGTAAAATCAAAAGGGTGATTTGGAAATATGTTAAATGTTAAGGAAACCAGCTGTGTGAGACAAAGGCAAATAGAGAACCTCTTGGCTCTAGTTACAAACTTCCTTGTCTTATTGTAACACACTGGCTTCAGCACTACTCCAAACACAAACCTTTTGTTACTGACATAACTGCATGAATACTCATGTAAGTCCCTTGTGAACACAAATGCGCAATACTATACACACAGGATGGTGATATACAATGGCTTGACATTGGGTCTTCATTGTCATTGTTAGGGTTATTGAGTTTGTTTCCTGTGCCTCAATACTAATGGGGACAGATATAGTCTCGAGACCGCATGGTGCTGTGTGACCCAAGGAAGCAGTCATTTGAACATGACTTATCCCAAATGCTGTTAACACACAGTAGCAATGATTCAATAAATGCATCCAGACATTTACATCAACAAATCACAGTTAAAGTAGATTATTTGTATTTTATTGGGGGAATGTGAATGGAACATCTAATAAAATGATGTTATTTAATGTTCCTCAGGGAGTTTTGGGGTGCACAGTATTAAGAACAGTATTTCGAACAGAAAGAAGCTCAAAGTCATAAAAGAGTTGCAGTAAAATTATTGCTTGGCCTACTATAAAACTGTGTCCCAGATTTATGTTCCTGCTGTTACCTCGGTGATCAATCATTACTGGATCCAATGTAAGGCCTTCACTGATGGCACGATAGCACCAGCCTGCTACCTGTGACCCTCTATCACCTGCACCGGTGCTGCATTTGTGGGACACGCACAAAAAAAAATCCTCCTTTGGAGTTTATATAATCTAGAGGAAATAAATAATTTCCCACAGAATAATACTTGTTTTATAAACATCAAGGTGCCAAGGAGCCATAGGGAAACTGCACAGACGTGATGATAGCACTTCACCACATCCACCACATCCACCACACACACACACACACACACACACACACACACACACACACACACACACACACACACACACACACACACACACACACACACACACACACACACACACACACACACACACACACACACACACACACACACACACACACAGGTTTTGGAAAATTATCTGTGGGAATAGTGTCCATGGCAACAGACCAGACCATTCAACAGAGACTACTGCTAAGTTATTAAAAGCTATTCATCCCGAGTCAGATACTCTATGTGTATTGTGTGTTTATCTTTGTGTGTATTTATGGAACATGCTATGATGTGTGTTATTGGAAAGAAACAGGATGTACCCAAGCCACGCCAGAGGTAGTAGCCTATACATGGCTGAACTGGTGCGCCCTGCAGGAAAATATTCAATAGGTTGACAAACTGTGCATCTATAAGTTTTACTCCTGCATTTTTAAACCGAGCAATTTCTCTAAAGCATATTTGAATCCCTGCAAACTTTGTAAATAAATGTTTGAACAGTAATAAAAACGGATGAAAATGTTGTGCGACATAGAACATGCTTTGCTTTATTAAAAGAGATACAGAGAAACAGGCAACAAGAGACAAAGACAGAGCCATGAAGACAGGTGGATAGCCAAATGCGTGGCCTGTAACAGGTGTCAGCTGCTCCCTTGCCGTATTTTACACATTTTCTCTTTAACCCTTTACCTGTTTAGGTAGGCCTGTCACGTCCTGCAAATGTCTCTTTTTACCAGCAGTTTGAGGCCTATACTTTCTGTGTCACATCACTTTCTTCCCTCCACTTATTTTTTCCCTCCCTCTATCTCTCTCACTACTTCTATATTCTGTTACGACAAATGTGTTAGTGAAGGACAAAGAAAGCTGATGAGTGAGAGGGAAAAATGGAAAGAGTGAGGCAGACGGAATGGATGCAAAGAATCAACAGTCCCATGTGAGACTGATAAAAATAAACTCTTTTACCCTACATCCACTCCGTCTTTCTCTCTCTTTCTCTTTCTCGACTGGAGGGCACAGAGATGTTATCTAAGTGCTTCCTAAGAAAAAACAGAAACACGTCCTAACAATAACCCATGTTTGGCCGCTCTGCATATGAGAACTCAAAAGTTTGGCCCTGGTTCAGCAGCTCCACTGACGTTCATCCTTCACATGGCTGAGTGTATGATTGCACATTGACAAAACACAGTGTATCACTGCGTCACTTTAAGTGTATACAGTCACTGATTCATCAACGCCTGAGGGGAAACACCACTAAGCTTCATCAGTCAAGTAATTTGTTCAGTGTCAAGAAGAAATGCAGGCAAACACCTCCTGAACCTCAGCTCCACATATTCATGGCCAGTCTTTAACACTGCCCATTTGAGGTTTAAGGTGTTCACCTTAGTTATGAATGATCCTGTCGTCAAAATGAGGATTTCCACGCTAATTGTAGTTCAATCTAAAAAACAGTAGTTGATGAAATTTTTATCAAACAGTGTTTTGTATGTCAAATAATCACAGCATTTTTGTTCCATCAACTTTGCCTGCTTTTTGACTTCATTGCCATCTTGTAATATATATTACTATTAGAAAAATACCATACCAACCATAGTGCTCAGCCCTATTTGACCATACTCCTGTTTGTCAGCCATTAGCCCTGGGCACTGGAGAAGATGTAAGCAGACGTTTTACAACAAAAAAAATTCATTCTTGAGAGTATCTCACTTTGCAGCTGGTACAGATGATGACTAAGTCAAATGATTACACAAATTCTTCTTAGAGCCCCTGGTGAAACAAGTCAAACTAAAACTGAACACTGCCAAACAAACATGCCTCAAGTTGGAGAGGAACAGACTATTGAGAACGAAGAAACAAGAAATCCCCCAGACATCCAGCACTCTGAGTGTATGGGACCTTCCCATGGCCATTCAGGGCCATTCAGAGTTTATACTACACTTCCCGAGAAACCCAACTCCGCTCTGAGGATTCTTAACGTGCTTACGGATTAAGGGTCTTTAAGAGAACTTCTCCATTCTCCAACTCTGATTAAAAGTCAATTCGCACCAGAATGAGGGTAGAATAACACAAATACAAAAACAGCTGGATTTACCACGTTATAGTTGTTCAGAAGTAAGAATTGTGTTTTGTGTTGTTGTTCTGAATGCATTTTCCCCTATGTGTGTGTGTGTGTGTGTGTGTGTGTGTGTGTGTGTGTGTGTGTGTGTGTGTGTGTGTGTGTGTGTGTGTGTGTGTGTGTGTGTAAGCTGTTGGCGCTACTCAAGAAAGGGGTGGACAGGTCAAAAGAGAAGGAAAGAGACTGAGTACTTTTGGCAGTACACACACATCCTATAAAACTAAAGTGCCACCTCTTCCCTTCCCTGGACAGCATAAAACATGTGCTCCACTTTTTGTGGCCCATAAACTCCCAAAGGTTGTTTTCTCCCAAAGGGATCCACTTACCCTGGGGGCGTGAATGCATTCAATATCAATGTCAAACTATTAAATAACTCAATTTATGCTTTTTATGGTTCACTGTAAATCCAAAGCCTCCCAATATCTCATCATCACCCTGTCATTTAGTTGTTGACACAGTTGGACCTTAGCTTGTGTTTAGGTAGCCATGGGGTACCTTTGTGATCTCTCCCCCTACTCAACTGCCCTTCTGCCCCTCAACCCTCGCTTTCAAAGATCTGTTGGAGTCTCCTGGGGTCCAATGGGGAGTTTGTGTTTGTGATGTGTGTGTGGGTGGGTCTGTGTGTGTGTGGGTCTGTGTGTGTGTGTGTGTGTGTGTTTGTGTGTGTGCTTGTGTAGTGGTTGGACAAGGAAGTTGGTATGAATGCTTCAGGGAGCCTAACTGTGTTCATTGAGGGGCTCATATTCAGGGGGAGCAGGCTGATGCTCAGGTTCAAGCTTCTGAGGTAAACACCTCACTGCTGCGTTCATATGAGTTAAGTCCTTAGTTGAATCAAAAACATGTGCAAGTGTGTGGATGTCTTCACCCACACACACATGCAGTTGGACGCTTAGATTTTCCCAGTGACCTGTAGGGGTCAGAGTTCCTTCACCTCACAGTCCCATGTGTCACTGATGAGATGTTCCTCACTAAGGCTGTCTAAGCTGCAATTTAACTCAGTGAATAATATGATTTCTTCCACTCTATGTGTAAATCTGAATAGGCTTCACCTATCACAGGGGTAATAAATAATTTATACAGAGGTATAAATTATTCACAATGCAATAATCCCATGTCACTAGCCTAATGGGACCTACAATGCGTAGTGTTTGATGAAATTCTAAAGTCTAATATGAATAATATTTCAAACACGTTCCACGCATCAAATTCGACCTGCCCGTTATCCTTTGGCTATAACTCCTCATCCATACATATGATGCCAAATATTGTCCCTACTAGCCAAAAAGAGAATGAGATTAATGGAAATATTGAATTTTGAGATGGCAGCCAAATAACCAAGCTGGCCAGGCTGCTACCTGAAGGCCTGCCTCCTAACAGAGATATCACTGCATGGGCGTGTTTCACCAAACTGACAGCATGTTGTTTTAAATGACTGATACACTCACAGGTATCATTAGCTAACTACAGATGGCCATGTATTTATGTGTGTTTCTGTGTGCGTGCGCATGCTCGTGTGTATAATTATGGATCTCCCAGTGCTGAGTGAGAAATATTTCTCTTTGGCAAAGCCATCTGCTGAAACAGACCTGCACCATTCATCCTGAGTATAATTACCATGCAGGAAGGAACAGAGTGGGAAAATGACATCCAGGAAAAAAAGAAAGGCAGAAAGGGATAAATGACGCTGAACTGCCAGGGAGTCCATGTCTGGCACCACTTTTCATTGCAAAACTGACAACAGCAGATGATCAAAATCAAAAAGAGTGACAGGAAGACTTTTGCAATAAACACTTTAGTTTTGATAAAGAGATACACGAGACAATGAAATTAACTTTTTACTGTTTCCTAGATGTTCCTATCCCTTATTGGCACAATAATGTAGTGATTTATTCTGCATGTATTCCTTTTTATTATTCCCAGCTGATTGATTTACTGAACCAGTATGATTTTTACAAGACTGCAATAAGGTTTCCATTGAAACAACACAGTTTTGCTTTTCCAAGCTTAACTGAATGTAATGGAAAATAAATGCTAGACTTGGAAGAGTAATGGGCATTTCTGATGTAACAATAAAAAGACACTTGCATTTGCAACATGCAGATGCTCTAATACAATATAAAACAGCTCTCATGTTGAAATCCAGACTTTAATTCCCAGACTAAAATAATAATAGAAACAGATGTGCATTTGATTCTGTTACACGGCCATAAGCCATAATACTTGATAAGCCTTGTAAAGAATCTACTTATTTCAAGCTGGTATTTTAACAGATAATCAGTGAGGAATATCTCTCTGTATCACAGGAAATCTAGGATCTCACAGTTACAACAACTTCTTTAGACAAGCTTTTTGAGTCACTTCAGTGCCACACCACATGTGGTTTGGGAACATACATCTACATATTCAAAGGGCAGACCATTATGACATAGGCTCACATAAAGACATAATAATTACGATATTTTCCTTCTATGACGGAAACGACAAATGCAAGGAACTCACCTTTATAAGAGAGTTTTAGCCGCGGGACGTTGGTCTTGGTCTGTTGGGCTGCGCTGCCATCCACCCTGAGCAAAAACACCCCACACAGCAGCATAATGCTGCCCCAGAGAGAGCCCATGGTCCTGGGGCAATAGAGGCAAGTATGGTCCTTTATGTTCACACCTCCAGTACGATCAGGCTTATGTCTGAGTAGTATAAGTAATGTCCCCGTTGTCAAGCGTTTATGAAAAACTGCTGGTGGGTCTGTCCAGACTGGTGCGCAGCAGGTTTCGTCCCCTGCCAAATGAAAAACTCTTTCCTGTTCCAGGGGTCAAAAGCCAAAAATTAGAGTCCAACTCCAGGGGAGGCAAAACCTGCAAAGCAGAGTTGGGGGTTACGGGTGAATGTCACTGCAAGTCCAAGGTAAACTCAACCAAAGTAAGCACAAAGAAGAGATCATCACTATATAAAATATAAGGAAGACCAGTGAGAGGGTCCAGGTATGACTGCCATAGTTTTCTGTCCTGGTACCTAACCAGCATGCAGCTCTGTCTACACAGCCATCCACGCTGTCGCAGAGTCTCTACCTTTAGCTAAAGAGAGAAAAACAGGTCCAGTTTGTTTCAGCTGTTAATCCAGTCTGCTTGGTAAGCACAATCTGCGCTGACTTCCTCTCTCCTCGTTTCACTCTGATTTTCTATCTACCTCTCTCTCTACTTAGCACTGGACTAGTTCAGCTCCACTCAGCGCAGCTCTGCCCTGTCCCCACAGCACAAGGCACACAGTGCAACTGAGAACAGCTGAGGCAGACAGCATAGTCAGAGTGAGAGAGAGACGGAGAGAGAGGGAGAGAGGGAGAGAGGGAGGGGGGAGGGGGGGGAGAAGGAGAGAGAAGAAAAGAAGACAAGAGAGTGAAGTGTAGGTGGTGGAAGAGAGGGTGACAGAGAGCATAGAAAGAGAATAAAAACAGTGTAAGCAAAAGTAGGAGAACAACGGTTACGGAAAGGCAGGAAAAAGTTTATAAAGACCAAGAAACAAAGCAGAACATGAGGAAACTCTCTTTGTAAAATATTACATATAGTTGATTTAGTATAGATGAGACTCAAACACAACACACTTTTTGTCATTAGATATTACAACATTTAACAAAATAAAGGAACTGTGCAAATGCACTTAGTGTACAGTACACTAAAACTGTATCAAATAAATCCATTACATTATTAACCAAACATGACCCTTTCTGTGTTCAAATGTACCTTTAAGGTTACCTTCTTCACTTCACAATTAACCTTCTCAATCCTTTATTTGTATTCTATGTCTGCAGTTTGTATGCAAAGTGCTATGCTGGCTTTTGGAGTAGCTGTTGGAATCATCTTAATGGCACCTTTATTTGTTTCTTCATTTTTCTGAAAACTTGCATAATAAAAGGTATTCGTGTCACAATGATTTACTTCACAGAAAACCAGCAGTGTAATACTTTTTCAATATACATCATTTTTATCTCAATTTTATGAATGTAAAATGCTATGAATATATTCAAAGGCATTATTGTGTTATGTGGTTAAAAGTCCACTACATTAAGTGTAATACTACTCAGTGTAACAGGGAAGAGAGCTTGTGTTAGATTTTTCTCTGCTGGGTGCTGAAGCCAAACTGAGACTACAAAGAGACTCTACCAAATGCATGCCATTTAACTGAATCCTTCACATCATAACATACGTCAATGTTGTTGCTCGTGGTTTTCATGGAACTATCCCGACAGCAGACAAACACATCTTGTCAGGTACATCTGTCTGGGGATGGCGCCAGAAATGTTTCAATACTAACAAGGGTGAACACAGAAGTTCATTTTCAAGCTTAACTTAAATTTCAAGCTTCAACGTGTAACAAATCTTATTCTGGTGAAAAACAAGAAAAGTTCTAGTACTGAGCAAAGATTATCCTTTCAAGAAGGATGAAATACCATACAGGAAGGTTTTAAAATTTGGACACTAGGGTAAAAACTATTTCAACAAGCAACATTTCTCTGTGAAGAGCAATACATCTCTCCACTGACAAATTAAGCTGATCTTAAAAATAATCCACATTTTACATAATTACAGTGTTCCAAAAGAAATTTAAAACAGATTATTTAATATCAAATAGTCAAGCATAAAGGGACGATTGATTGGGTATTTTTTTGGCCACTCGATCTTAGTCTGAAGGGGTGTTCCCTGTCTTTTCTCTTTAACCATCCCAAATGAGATGTCAATCTTACCCTAAACAGCAGACCCTCAGTGAGCTGATTCCTTCTCGTGGTGAATGATAATGACTTTAGTGGCAATGGCGTGGTTTAGACCTCTAACAGGCTGTATCCATCTGGATAAAGAGCCATCAGACAGTGGGAGGAGAGCTGAACTAATCCTGTAGTGAGTGGATGGGCCCCACGGTTATGCTAATATAAACTGGCGCTTGGAGGTTCCAGGGAGAACACTACAGGGAACAAGTGTCACGCCAGTCTCTGCTTCCCTTACACACCGGATTAGTGGCTGAAACAGACAGATCCTTTCCTTTGCTATGTGGGATTGGCAGTGTTGACGTACCAGTTCATTATTCCAAGGATCGTGTAACACAATCTGCCATACCTAAGGCCAGACAGAGCTATCGTTTGAGGCGAATTAGGAGTGAATGGCCCACTTGAGAATGTTACTACTGGCCATACTCCTTTCATGGTGATCACTGCAAAGTGTTTTCATGCATTTGTTTTTCAAGTGGATAACAACTAGCTCCTTTTACCAGATCCTTATGGCCATCTATGAGCTTAGTTGAATAACTGTCATTTATGATTCCGTTTCATTCTTGTGAAAAATGCATATGCAGACCTCACAATTGGCAGTTAAATATTCCTGGCCGCCTCCTTAAAAAGAAAAAAGACATTGGTGAGAACGTCCCAGTTCCTGACATAAGGGAGTTATTTAGTGCTTCTAACTCAAGTGTTATTCACTCCTCTGAACCCCACTGAACCCCCTCAGTTCACACTATTCTAACTCCCATTCTATGCGATCCTCCTAACTTTCCCTCAAAACTTATGTTATTTTTAAAAGTTGTATGTGTGTGTAGCTTTGTGGACTCAACATTTTCTTAGCCCTAGTCTTGTATAATGTCTTCCTTTGCCTGTCACCTCTCAGCCCAGCTATGGTTCAAAAATACACTGAATAACATTGGTCCAATAAAAAACAGGGACACGTCCTTGACTATGTGTGGGTTTTTACAAAGCCCAAAGGGAGTTGTGTGTTTGAAGGAGAAGGCCCCTCTCTGAAGCACCAATTCAGCCTCATGGTCTAAACTCTTCTATTCACTAATACAGAGGGACCAGAGTACTCTGATCATCTCAGAGTTCATCAGCTCCTATATGCAATTGAGATAGGAGAGAGAGGGGGGGGGGTCTCCTTTAAGTTGTGGGAGGCATGGTATGTTTGGCTGATCAGGCCTGTAGAGTAGAATGGGCAATGGATCTGTCGATACCTTTTGAAAGCTGGAGCCCCCCATCAGAGTTCACTAGGCCCTCCTTTAACAATACTCTACCCACCTCAGTAAGCCCCCTGCCTGCCCAAGTACACCCCCAAACCTCAGATCTCTTCACACACAAGCTGCTTTCCTCTTTTGCCTCCCTTTAAGTATTACATCCCCCCACTCCACAACAGTAACCCCCGTCTGTTGCAAAGTCTATCCGTCCCTCTACACCTACTGTATACCCCAAAAACCCTTTCCATCACTTTCTCCATTCCTCTGTCCATTCCTTTTCTTTTTTGTTTCCTCATCTCTGACCTCCACCTATTCACACAAGCCTGTGAACATAATCCCCTAAATGAGAGGATTTGGCTCAGCAAAATTGAGCACAAACCCAAGACAAGCAAATTAACCACATTTGCTGCCCACCTTCCCTTTACAATACCGGCCTGCATAGTTCACCCCTGCATCCACCCACCCAACTGTAGTCAAGATTAGCTTCACAACAGGCAGCACTGAGTGACTGGAACAGGCAGCATGATAGGTTAAAAAAAGGGAATATCATGAATTAAAACTATCAAGAGTAATATTACAGGTTCAAGTATTGAATAGCCTTTTAGGAATGGTTTCTTTAAATGATTCGTCAAGGTATTCATGCCCAATTTGCTTTCTGTTCCACTGAGGGGAATAAATCATGTTCTGTGCATTGTATGACATTTTGTTCTAATCCGTCAGATGAGATGAGATATACGAAGCAGTGACGCAGTTTGGATATTATGTTGCTGCTTATGACAGGATTGAGGTATGGCATTGTGGTAATTATTGGCATAAAACATACACAAACATGCAATGATGGAAGCCAGCTGTGTGAGCAAGCAGGTCTTGGTATGAAGGGTAAAAGTAAGACTTTTCTACACCCTTTTCAGCTACTAGGATCAAGTACACACCAACTTACCCAAGGGGCATCGGAGAAACAAGAAAAACACATCATGTCTGAACAGCATTATTATTATTATTTGTGGCAGAGAGTAATCATATTTGAGCACATCTGCCATCCCTCTCGTCTAACAAAAGGTGGAACAACTATTTTCCAGTCCAACTCCTTCATGTAAGCAGACTCATGAGAGTATGGCATAAATAGACGGAGTATGTTGTGCACTATTCATGACTGAATAAACCACATGCTGTTGGTGATTTACTCTTTGTTAATGAAAAATGGATGAAAATACAGCAAAAACCTCAGAGCTATGAATAAATGACTAAGAACAGTGCATCATCTCTACACTGAGGCAACCACACCCTTATTGTGACAACAAGAGGGTCCACTATTGCAAACCTTAGTATGCATTTTGTCCATTTGTATCATTTCATTACATTTCCATATCAACTCAAAAATATCCTGGAAGTACATGAACATGGGAAGCTTTGTCATACAGCATTCTCAAATAAAACTACAAATTAACAAAAAAGCAAACTCCATTGCAGACATCGCTCCCCTAGCGGACGTTAGCAGTTTGCCCCATATGGGCATTAACAGCAAGATCAGAAGACGCAGCGTCTGCCTGGATGTGCTTCAATCTTACACCAGCCACATGAATTTATCATCATCCATCAATATTTCAACCTTTAGGCTACCTGCTTCTCAACTCCGCGGGGAACAACAACAACACACAGCCTCTCTCTGACTCAAGAGTAGCCATCCAGCGATTACACGAACAAAGGGCGGACACATTATCCGCTGAAAAGTGAATATCAAATCTCATCACCATGTGGAAAACAGCATAGACTAACAGAGAGTAGAGTGGGTGATCTATAATAACTATTACACTTGTAAGCAGAACTTTCGATCCCTTAAAGCCACAGTGTTGGCCTTCCTTCATGGAGGCAAGAGCCCAGGATTAGCTGCAGTAAAGCCTATGGGCCTGGCTATGATTTGCTCAACATTTCATTAGGGGGATTGATTCCAACTTTTCTCAGATGTACTAATGGTATTTGGGGATAGGCAAAGCTGCTCAACACCAAAACATTTCCACTTGTGGTTCCAAGTTCCTTCTTGACATTGTGCAGCACCACTTGGCCAGACACATTTCATTCCCTGACAGTCTTTGCATGCTTATAGGCTCCTGGGGGTGTTCCTTTATAGAATTCTGCTATCATGGTGAATCAGCTCCTTTTCTAACACGTGTGTCCCAACGGCAGCTCAAGTCATGCACACTGTCTGCTTAAACTTTATATTAACGCATTGAATGGAGAATAATGTTAGTGCTAGTGCTTCCTTAGGAAGAAACCATCAGACTTGCTCTATGATCCTCAATGACTTTTCCAAATATCCTTTTATAAACTGAGTTTGGAGATGGTAAACTATTTCTCTTACTGAATGGCTGGGTGATGGCTGTCTGCACTGACCCTGACAGAACACAAAAGTGCTATAATTCAACAAAAAATCAAGGCATTATTTTAAAATACACATTATTGAAGAAAAAAGTCTCCTATTTCACAACAAAGAAAGTGTACAACCAATTCAATTTTTTTTTTTCAGACCTGCAAAATTCCACCTGAACCACAGCCTGCATGTTATAGAAACTCTTCTCATAACTTATTTTTACTCCATCATTAAATAGAATCTGTCACATAAACTAACAAGGTTTTGTAAAACTGCTGCCGTTTGTATATTTAATGTATAAAAGTAATAAATAACTTGAGAATAACTTTGCAAAGCTTTTGTTTCAGAGCATAGTCTGGTGTGTGTGTGTGTGTGTGTGTGTGTGTGTGTGTGTGTGTGTGTGTGTGTGTGTGTGTGTGTGTGTGTGTGTGTGTGTGTGTGTGTGTGTGTGTGTGTGTGTGTGCGCAGTGTAGACAGACAAGCTGAAACTCATCACCGCTGCTGTTTATTGATTCAGCTCAGTGGAGTGACAGCGGTCCAGACATCACACAGTTCATTTCCTTCAAGCTATAACAAACTGAATTGACATGACCATATACTTCACTTTCTGTTTCTCAGTCACACTTCTGGTGGTTACCACAATATGCCCTACCAAGCTCAAAGTGTGGGAATGAAAAGGTTAGGAAAAAAGAGAGAAAAAGAGAACCATAAGGCACTAAACCGTCACCCAGCATGTAACGGTATACCTTTTGGAAATAGACATAACAATAACTTCTTTTAAGCAAACATAACAGCCTCAAACGTCTTTTCCCCCTTATTGTGGGCAGTGCCATGAACACACAGGAGCTACTGTTTTTAAAGTTTAAAAAAATCCAACTTGCTGAAACACTGCAGGACAGATTAATCTTTCCCAGGTTACCTGTCTCTGCCAACTCAAACAGAGTCTAAAATATTAATCAACATTCAATATTTTCAAATGGTTTTAGTCCACAAAGAAAAAGAGAAACACACATTAGAATGTTAAAAGTGAGCCACTTTCCCTCTCTGATTGAAATTGTATTTACAGAAGAACCAACATTATAGCCAAACTTTGTGGCTATTGTTATGATATGATTGATGCTTATTAGGGGTTAAATGTTAGACTTCATTAAAAACAAATACTGGAGACTTGGGATTACTTCCCTGCTGACTCTTTGATCAGAAAATAAAGGGGTCAGCTTAGACGCAGTGTCACTCTAGGTTAAGCCTAACCCATAAGCCTGCAACTCCAGTAGCCTGAAAACGAAGTAAAAACAACTGAACGGAAATAAAGACGTTGAAATTATCCTTCTAGATTTGTCAGAATACTCCCAATTGTCCCTCCCAATCAGCAGGAGGCATTGTTTGTCGGCTCCCCTTAAAATGATCCATATGAACATGAAAAATATGATTTATAGGAGTGTTTCAACTTCCTGGTATTTTACCTATCGGGTTAGGGTTTGATCAAGTCTAGGCAACATTAAACTGTTGGTCAAGGAACAGTAAAACCAACACTGACGGTCTCCAGTGTCAAAGACAGCCTTTTCTTTTGTCATGTATTTGTCTAAATGTATAAAGATGATGATGAAAAGAACATTAGTGCATTGATTGCTGTTATTCTCAAAGACTATTCACGTTGAATGTCCTTGTAATGCTCCTTTGTGCATTCTAATCAAATTGCCTTGCTTGCCGCGACTGACCCCTGAATGTGCACATCAGCAGTGTCAGTTGAGCCCATAAACATTGTGCGTTCTGACATTTAACGATGGATTTACTGACCTTGTCAATAGCAGGGGAGTCCGGGGGAAGGTGGGGCTTGATCGATCGATCTATGGCGTCTTTTTTAATGGCGCTTCTGGTGTTAAGCTGAGGTCAAACAGAAGGGATCCATGAGCCTCCATCCTTCCACCCAGATTTATACCTTCAATCAGAACCTTGACTCTGACACAAACCTGATAATCCCCATTCAGCCTTGGCCTGTTCTGTCCTGACTGAATACAATCTACCTACTCTAAATCACTGAGGGCCACAAAAGACGGAGGAAGAGAGGGGCGTTAAGGGAGGACAAAACATGGACAGCAACAAAACTGAAGAGAAAAAGGAAGTTAAATGAGTTGAAACAGGTGGGAGGGAGGGACGACCAGAGACCGGATCATTTATAACTTGATGTTTTTGAACAAAGAGAATAACCCAGATATACAGATACAAGTCAATCTCTGTACAATATCTTAGGGAGGAGTCATTATCGTCCTGTTGCATAGCTGAACGCTCCATCTTAGCTCTTAACATTACCTGAAGTGAGAAACATCACTCTCAGGTCATTATGAGACCCGGGGAAGGTCTCCTGTTTCAGCCCACATTGCCCCTTATAAAACCAAAAGAAAACAAACTCTGGCTCATGCCTTCTGTCTCTCGTCCCTTTCTTGTTCACAGCTCTGTGCCCCTGTTTTGTCTGTCAGTCTATACTCATCCAGACACTTCCAGCGTTCTGTAACTCGTGCTCGAACCTTACTTTGCAGAGGCCCCAGGGAGGTTGATAAAACACCAGCAATTCCACAGTAATTAGTCAAGAGGAAATTGCACCTCATTTTGGTTATTGCTGGACATGTAGCAGAAAATGTGACACAACATGTCTTCATCCTGCCCGTTCAGCCAAGGTGCTGACTGCATTTTTTCAAGAATACAGGAAAATGTCAACGGTTTACAATTATCATTAAATTATAGCTAATTAACTTTGACTTTAGAGTTGTTTACTGTTAACTTAGAAGAAATCAAGCTTTAAGGAAGGGTATAAACAATATCGACAATCTACTTGGTGCACTTTGTTAATGGTGGTGGTGGTAATTGGTTAATAATTATCTGTAATCCATCACTAAACATTTTTTTGATTTATTATGAAATTGAAAATACCTTGTTAAATTTGAAACGCATGGAAAAACATTATTTGGATAGATAGTTTATACTTTGTCAGATTACTATGGACTTCTGCTGCATCTTTCTGTGTAATGTTCATACATGTTTTACAATCAATTGTAGTGTAATGTAATTGTTCTCATCTCCTATAACTTATGACACAACATATTGTTTATAAAGGTATGATCTCATATTATCATTTAAACCACTGGTGATAAAATAACAGAAATTATAGTATTACTAACAATAAGTAATCATTAATATTTCCAATGTCATTGTCTTTTAACAGTAATAAAATAATTTCCAAAAGTTTAAGTAACTATTAATTTATCAATTCGAAATTATGGTTATAATAAAGTGTTATGGAACAACATATATTTTCCATAAAGCTAATATTAAACATTTTTCAGTGTAAAAATAACATGTAAAACCCTTCATTCCATCTCTGTCCTTTATCCACAGGTATATCTACAGGTATGTTTGTAGACACACATGCTTTAACCTCTGCTGCAGTCTGCCAGGTGGAGCCATATACTTTTAACATCCTGCTCGTAAATAATATTGTGGCAAGTAGCATTTAAAATGCATGTTCCATTTATATCATGCCTCGCCATAAGCTGAGCCCTGCTATGAAAATTTCACTGATGTAAACATTTCATACAAACATGTGTTAACGGATCCAATGTCATGTCATATAAAAAGCATTTATCAAAATGAGTGACCTGCAGACAAAAACAAGTCATCATGAAAGGACAGTGTGTTTAGTTTTTCCTTCTAAGTAGAAAGCCTGCATTCCTGTAAGTTAATACAGGGCACTCACTGACTACTGCTCTAAATTAGATAGGGAGAACCCCTGCAACCTGCGAAAGAGACGGGGGTATTATTGTATGACCCCCTTAGCTAAAGTATCAATAACTGCCGGGCTTGTCATGGTCGAGTGAGAAAAGCTGTTACCTGGAGGTAAGAGAGAAACAACACATATCCATCTCTCAATCTCTGATTACAGAACTGATAGCAAACACTCTACCCTGAAGTAATGCCAATACCGGGCAAGCAAAACTTGGGAGGCGCAAAGAGGAGTTCAGGATTCATTAGAGAAGGGAAGCTCCCAGCATCCTTTTCTGTGAAAATATGTGGGTAAAATGGTCCAGCTGTCCAATTAAGCAGAAGCTCCAACCCAGAAACTCATGCCCAGGGAGGAACTTTTTGGCCCTGCTTTCCAGTGTATTACGCCACATTAGTCAGACACCAGTCTCTGCCAGGCATCAAACACAACACAGCCCCTGCTCTCCGAGTCTAAAATCTCATTTATTCAACCTTCCTTTTTTTTTGTAATCTCTTTATCTCATCCTCATTCGGGCCTCACGTTCTTCTGCTTGGACGCTTCATCACAGCTCCTATAGATGTATAGTTTTAAGTGACCCATGGTGATCCTAGATGAAGGCAGCCACTGTTACAGTGAACAAACACATTCTGTTAATGCTGCTGATTGCATACAAACACAAACAAAGGAACTCAGAAAACCATCCTGACATGCACAGTAATTTGATTACGTCCTAAGCCCCCTTAGGTGTTCAATGGTTCTGCCCCACTGACCGCGATCAAACAGGGTTAAAGTGCCAACCCTGCCATCTCTAATCATACCACAGTGCATCTTTCATGTGTCTGTCTAATTGGATACATTGTATCAATGCATCATTTTGTTTTCATCATTATGATGGATCCATTGAGTATGATCACTTGTAAACATGGGTTTAAATTATTGTTAATGAGGGCTTAATTTTAAAATCTAGTACTCATCAGCACTCATTGTTTGAAGTTTATTCTACATAAAGCCATCTGTATGTGAATAATAACTCTGTTACACATTGTTCTCTCTCTGTTAATGATATGCCTTCTTTTTAAGGTGCATTACAAACTAGCCCAGGGCCAAACCTGGTACCACTACTGATATTTTGCCTCATTTGTTTAAAACAGTCAAATTGAGAGGAAAATGGACACACTCTGCCTAAACACACGCTTGCAACAAAGCATAATTGAGAACACAATGTTAGCTTCATTGTCGAATTGAGTAATTAACCAAACCCACAACACTGTGTTATCATACTTGTTTCCCTCCCTCCAATATGTGGTATGCCATGCTGCTGCAAAAAATATTGTGTTGGGAAGGGGTTCGCAGTGAATTAGAGGAGCGGAAAAGGACAGCTTGGGGATACGTGAGACCATATTACACCGCAGAACAATAACAACGTTATGAACAAACACTCATGCTTATTTATGATATTGCCCCATACTATCATACATAATATTATTTATAATATTGCCACAGCTTCTTTCTACTCATTCTATTTTTCCCAGATATTTATTTAACTGGAAAGTTAGGTATTACAAAGGCATATGGAACCTTAGTGACCTTTTTGACTGCTGTCACTCACACCTGCACAGACAGGCTTATAATAACCCGGCCCCACCTCTTCACCCTGCACTCCACAGGGAAGACGGTCAGCAATATGAGGGGGAGGAGCGGGAATTAATGGCACACTTAGAGAGTCTTCTCAAAACAGAGTGAAACTCACCTCAGGACATCAGGGTCATTATAACACTCTTCTCTAAGGTCTGTCACCTCCCCTTCCATAACAAGGTAAAGGCGAATAAAATACCCTCAGGCTGTGTTATCCACAAAGTTTACTTAAGGCACCACTGCACCGTCACACAGTCAGATAACTATTATCAATTGTCAAATGTCCTTTTTACCAAATAATCACACTCAACTGGTCACACTGATTTGCTGAACGGCTGTGCGTTTTTTCTATGGATCTTTATGCATTGGTCTAAAATGTTCGAAAACATCGTGCCAATGCAGTGGTCTCAAGAACATAAAGAAAGAGCTTTATCCTGTAATTTAAACAACTTTTACCACTTAAAGTTGTGCAAGTGTTTATTGTATACCAGTGCAAATGAAGTGCCTATTATAACTGCAGCAAGGACTAATGCAGATTATAAAACCCAAAAAGTTAAACCATTCACAGTGAGTAAAGGCATGCTGGTCAGTTTAGTTATTATCTAACATGGTATTTATCAGCTACACTAGTGGATTAAAGCTTAGTGTACACTCTGACGATCTCCCTCAGCAACAAAATATGTGCAACAAATGTTTACCTTTGTCAATATAACCATTTAAATGTCTATATTGTCCTTTCATGCAGGCCAATCAGTGTCTTCCCCGGATAACCCTTGTGAGATCAGTTGCTTTACACAAATCACAGTTAGCACACTACTGGATCAATCACTTCTTCACAAGATCAAGCTCAGGTACATCTTCTTTACATAGGAGTTTTAAGACAATTGGAGCTCTGTGATTTTTCCTAGGCTTCCACTTCATACCTTTTATAGATACGGTGCTGCTGAAGCAAAACACTTTTTCTGCAGGCCTGTAAGACATGGTTACTGAATAAAAAATAATGATGATGATATGTGAAAGTACTGAGAAAGATAAAGAAAACCAACTTCCCCATAAGTCCCTGCAAATGTCAATCTCTAAGATAAACCAGTTGGATGACACTTTAATGCCTAATTTCCAGGCGCCATTCTGCTGTAAAAGCAGATAAGAGTGATAACGGAGAGGCAGTAGATAACATGTTAATGAGTGCAAGAGACAAGTCGATTCATCATCTCTTAATTAGTCTTACCTTCATTAACTTTATCTTAATAAAGCTCCGCCAAAATTAATGACTCATTTAGCTAATTAGGATATCTGTGTGAGTATAACTCTGTGCCTTGAAGCTACTTTAGCAAATCTCTTAACTTAATTTAATAAGGCTTTGTCCTTCAACGACAT
The DNA here is from genome assembly GCF_036324505.1 of Eleginops maclovinus. Taxonomy (NCBI): domain Eukaryota; kingdom Metazoa; phylum Chordata; class Actinopteri; order Perciformes; family Eleginopidae; genus Eleginops; species Eleginops maclovinus. The sequence continues at coordinate 14,044,210 of NC_086350.1, read as the reverse complement.
GGGCTGACTTTAATTCAGAACAGCAGTCTAACCACAGAGGGTTTTACTCACACGCTTTCCCTGGAATTTATGATTGGTGAATGTGTGTGTGTGTGTGTGTGTGTGTGTGTGTGTGTGTGTGTGTGTGTGTGTGTGTGTGTGTGTGTGTGTGTGTGAACACGTGCAGGCATGTCTACATATGCCAGTAAATGTGTGCACCAAGGGGTGTGATGGGGGTGTGATAGGTAATATGGAGGAACATGCCCAGATCCCCTGTTCCTCCACGCTGCCTGCACCTACAGAAAAGGGTAAATCTGATACTTTGTCACAGTTTGCAAACAGAAGCGTCCGGTGGGGCAGAGGGGTTACTTTATGGGTCAGCTAGCATGAACTAGCAGAGCACCCATCTGTTGCAGCACAGGGTGGGCTTTGGGTGTGGAAGATGGAGTGTGGCTGAGATTTAAGTAAAAGGAGTGAGCACTGGAACAAGAGATGAAGAGACCCTTTGGGCCATGTACTGTGACTCAGTCCTCATGCAGAAGATCCAGGTCGGAATTCAGCCTGGGACCATTTAAGCATGTCATCCTCTCTGTCTCACCCTTTCAACTGTCACTCTCCAAAAAAGGCTAATCTGGCCCCCGATTTTTTTTATTTTCAGATGAGGCTTCTGTAATAGAGAAATATGTTGCTGACAAACAATAGCAGATCGATTAATTGGGGAGTGACTTCTGAATCTGAACTGGTGTGAAGAGGGGAGCCTTGGAGATAGTAACTCACAGCGGGTCATAGATAAAGACACAGTTAAGGTTCATTATCGCATAGAGGTTAACTAACAGTAGGATTGTGTTTCAACCATAATTCATCATTGCAATTTTAGAAAATTGTTCGACTTTCAGTCAGCCATGAAACTGGCACAGTGAAAGCAACATTTGATTATTATTCTCCTGATGAGAAACATATTCACACCTCTTAGATGTTCATCAAGGCAAAAAGGTATAGGTTAATTAACTTTGGGTCATTCGCCAATCTCTGGAAAAGAACTAAGGATCTCAAATACCACCCAAAAACGCCATACAAAATAGGTGTAGAAAATCCAGTATTTTTATTGAATATAGTATTTTCCAGCAGTGGCTCAGTCAGTAGGGGCTTGGACTGGGAATCGTAGGGTCGCTGGTTCAATTCCCTGAACAGACTTGAAATATGGAAAGTGGACTGCTACTTGGAGAGGTCCCAGTTCACCTCCTAGGCCCTGCTGTGGTGCCCTTGAGCAAGGCACCGGACACCTCCAATCCTCCCTCCCCATTGCTCCCCGGGCGCTGCACAATAGCTTCCCACTGCTCCTATACTAGGATGGGTTAAATGCAGAGGACCAATTTCACTGTGTGTGCTCTGCTGTGTGCATGTATGTGACAAATAAAGAGGGTTTCATCCTCCGATTCTATCCCTTTTTAGAAACTCACAAGCAGCATAATAACAGATGACTTATTCTGGATCCTTAACAAAGAGTACATTTTTAAGTGCCAGCAAACATTAAAAAAGGATGCCTCTTTCATAATAAAACCAGAACAGCCAGGATATGCACTTTCATGCCAGTGACAGACTGCGGTGGGAGAAAACTAGTAGCACATTTATTTTAAACTATCTTAAAGTTCAATTAGCCCTCTGCTCGCTGACCCTAACACTGAGTGTGAAGAGGGTGTAATGAGAGGAAATAGCATAAGTGACTCCATGCTTTCTGCCACCCTACTTGATGACAATAGACAATTGATGGGGTGAAAGGGGGGGGCTACATTTCCAAAGAGGTATTTCCAAAATGGAGTTATTCAAACTTTGATCTTTAAACTTCCCTCTAAAAATTTCAGTGTCATGAGATCAATTTAAAAAAACAACATGACTTCCCAGAACTAATTTCTCTGCGTGCCTGTAAAAGCAGAATGTGTTATGTCTCTCTTCAGTTGTGTTTTTAAAAACTTCATTATCAAACATTCAGCAAATTTTTCCCAGAAACTATTTATGCTTAAGAGATTCTGGTTGAGCAGTAAAGTTACGAGAGTTATGCCAATCCCTCTAACACTGAAGCATATGATAACAGCCAGCTACACTTAATGAGAAGTATTCTGTTGCATTGTGCCCACAGAAAAAGAAACCACGTGCAGGGTTCTGGCTTTGCAACAGCTGACCATGTGAGGGGAAAATGTAGACTAATTGTCAAGAGACAATGTGTTTTCAGTCCAAGTTGGCCCAAATATAAAGCCTTAACAGCGATTCAGCACTTTGCTTATCCCAGAAAACAGCCTGCAACTTTGCAGGAGCTGGGACACTGATCATAACATTTGCTCAGTTTCTCTTTTTTTTGCCACTCCCTCATATTATTGATTTCTGTTATTTCTTCTGGAAGTTAATTATTATGTATGAAGTAAGGAGTGGTCTTGTTGTGGAGTAGTCTGTTCACTCTCTCTCCTGAGACAGGGCAGCTGTGCACTATCTATCTATATCTACTGCTATATGTGTGTGTGTGTGTGTGTGTGTGTGTGTGTGTGTGTGTGTGTGTGTGTGTGTGTGTGTGTGTGTGTGTGTGTGTGTGTGTGTGTGTGTGTGTGTGTGTGTGTGTGTGTGTGTTTTACAGTATTTAGAGCAGCATGAGCCACTGTCAGCACCTTTAACTAGTCCCCACAGTGCAGCATGGTAGTAAATAAGATTTCAAGCCTTTCAGCCTCTTGCTTAAGAGAACACATCCCTGTACATGGCTTTTAATTAGACACTAAAAGATCAGTGTAAACACAGACAGACGTGAGAAATAACACAAGTTATTTGCAGCACCCTGTGGTACTGTCAATTTTACTGACTATCTTTTGACAGCATACATCCCAACAATGCAGCCCAAGGGAGGATTTGAATACTTTCTTCCATTACCGAGAATGTATTATGTGTCTCATCGATGTAGGTATAAAGGAGTTTTGGTTACCTATTCCCTGGTTTCTGATAATTGCCAAAAGACAAATAGCAGTACCGGTAAGTCATATGGGTTATTTAACAAATCATCAGGTCACATAGCCATACCATTTGATCATAGATAAGGAGTGAGCTTGCAGTAGCAAGTATGCATTAATTGTATCATCACAAATATTTAAGGTCTAACCTTTGAAATATTGCCGATAAACCTGCAAAATAACGGTCATAGTGAAATAATTTCCTCAAGGTTCCTCAAGAACAGTGAGTTTTTTCCTATGTTGAAATTCCATGTCTTACTCCAGACCAATATGGTAATTATGGGACTCTAAATACTCCATAAAAGTGTTGACTTTATTACTGAACACTTAATAATTCCCTATACTTAGCTGCCTTCTTAAATCACCCACAAGAACACAATAATAGTTGCTGTCCTGGTTACTATACAACGTGTTGTACACAAAGAGAATAACACCAGGTTGTGTTATGAGATCACATGGCATGCCCCAGGTTCTGTCTCCATATCTGTTACTCATCCCAACAACACCAACCAATTGTATTAACGAGTCATTTTATTTATTTTATGACAAAATATGTGATCACCGATCTCCTTACCCTGACAACATGATATCAGCAATTACAACACAATAGATCTCTCTATGGATAACCAACAACTATCCTGTCTCTTGCCTAAAACACATATCAAATCTCCTGTAATAATACTATACGAATGCTAATTTAAAAAAAAGGGGTGTCGACTTACAATTATTATTCCAGATTGATGTTTGTATAGATTTCCATGTTTCTGAAAGAGTGTTTGTAGGAGCAAACACCTTTCGGTGTGTGAGAGAAAGAGAGAGTCTGTACATGAGTGTGCAATGAGTCCAGCCTTGTAGTAGTGTTGGGGGTTGGAGAAACAGCAGATGAGTTTAAGTGGGCAGCAATATCAGTCCTCACTACATCACTCTACCATCTGCCAACCCCTGATCATTAGCATCTCTATTTCTCACTCTATCACTCTAAGTCTTACAAACATAAACACAGTTGTGTGCGCATACTGTACCCAAACTGTTCCTTCCCTAGTTACTGGTCTGATGTGAAAAATCATATTGGTTAGTGCTAATGTAGATGTGTCTCACAAATTCACCTGAGAGTAGAGCAGTAACGTCAGCTGCTCTCAGGGGAGGGAGGGGCTGGCAATGGGCATACCTGCCTGCTGCCTGCCTCTGTTGGGAACATGGGAGTGTGCAGTACTTGGCAAAGAGTGAAAGCAAGCTAAGGAGACACAGGTAGGCAGGTACACAGAGTGAATGAAGAGTGCGGGTGGAGGACCACAGATGTGAAATGTCTCCCTCCGGCAAAAAGGATATGCGTAGAGATCCAGCCAAGAAAGACACACTCATCTATGACTCATTGATGGAGACTGTGTGACTGATTGTGTGTTCCAGATGCCACAGACCCATAAAAGGCTACAGTATGTATAGTCTATGGTTCCCAAATGACAAAGATTTACAACTCTCCAAAGTACATTACAATGTGGAACAGCCTGCTTGATAGCCATTCAGAATATTCCAACACAGCAGCAAATATTTCCTTTCCAACAACCCAGCATATGACTTCACTGGACCCTTTCACTCTATGTCTTCATTCAGAAAACACACACATGCATGCAAACAAATCAATGGCATTAATTTGAAAACACGTGTCATCACATTGAATTAATGCAGTTCACTGCTAGCCAACAAGAGTCCACTGAACCTAGACCATAATCAATTTAGCAGGCAGCTTCCATAAAAACAAAGAGAAATGGAAACCAGTACAGTCCTGGCATTGCATGTGGTTTTCATCAACACACACTGTCACCACCATGCGGCAATGGAACAGCCACCTAAAGAGCAAGCATTTTCCAGGCCACCTATGAAGCAGTAGGCCTATTTCCCTCTAAATACTACTTTGGAGAAAGATTTCACAACTCTGGAAAGCTAACACCGTAGCAGTTATTTCAATTTTTTATTTCGACAGTTAACATATTAGAAGAACAACAGTGGTTATGAGCTACAATATATTTCACCTGGATGCACTTTGAAAATACTTGATCAAATTTGAGACAACTTTTTTGGTGCATGGTCCTATGTTTCTTGAAAGGGCTATTTATCCCACCCCTGCTATGCCAACAGAATAGACTAAATTAAATCAATGTGAAAGCAACCTTTGTTTAATGCATACTGTTGATCTGGACACAGTTTTACTTCTCAAAGTTCAGTAATGTTTAGGTCAAACTATTAAGGTCATACCGAGCACTGCCAAATGGTATTCAGACACTTGACAGTATGTCAATATTGTCAACTCAGGGAAAGGTTTAGACAATCAATATGAAGGACACCAAGCCACAAGCTTTCACTGAGCAAAGACACAGAGTCAGATCTGTTTTCAACAGCTCTTAATGGAACTATGGTAATCTGATACAAGAGATGTATCCCTAAACATACATTCTTTACATACATGTGTGCCTTGCACTGAGAGGATTTCAAGAGAACACTTTTTTTAAATACTGCACATTCAGCACTGCTGAACTGGCACAATGGTCGAGGCCAAACAGATACAACCACACACAATGCATTTGTGTGTAGTTGCTGTTGATATTATCCTGAGAACAGGGTATATTTTTCTCAAGTAGGCAATTACAGAGACCACAGTCACTGAGACAGAGTTGGCATATTGTGCATGAGTAACAGTTCGCATTTGTATTTGAAACAATATTATAATTATTTTACCACAGCAATGTTTTCACTACATGATCAATAGCTCCATTATGTCCCCCCCAATGAGTGTTAAATTGTTTAATCACATAGCAAACATCTGCAGTAGTAATTTAGAGCTTCCAGATGACATTTTAGATTAGGTTTTGGTGTGTGTGTGTGTGTGTGTGTGTGTGTGTGTGTGTGTGTGTGTGTGTGTGTGTGTGTGTGTGTGTGTGTGTGTGTGTGTGTGTGTAGCGGGTGTCTGTCCTGGTCCCTGTCCCAGACTGTGCTCACCAGGGTCCTAAAGTTATCCAGAGGCACCACAGGACTATTGGAGGGCTGTCAGCACGCTAAATTAAAAACCAAAAGCATGCAGCGTTTAATTTCTGTGTTTTTACCCCTAATGGAGTGAGACTGTCTGCCGCTGCGGTGCCGTGAAGTGCGGCTGCGTGTTTGTGTGTGCGCGCATGGAAGCACAAATGTCTGAGTGCTACCTTCACAAAGCCCTTTTGTACTGATCTACTGTCTCTCCTGCCTGTCATCCTAAAGGAGGGGATGGGGGGCGGGGACTGATAGACTCTCCCAATCATCAACTCTGCATAAAACAACATAATAATTTGACCTTTTTTAAGTATTTGTTTTTTGTTTTTTTTTATTATAGGATATAGCATGTGATAGGTCGCTAAACCAAGGCGAACCATTGCTTCACAAAATTCTCATACATTTAATTTTTCCAAATGACAAGACGATTTAGCCTGGCCAAAAAGTTAGGTCTGAGGAAACCCAAGAAAAAGAAGAGCGAATTAAAGAAGTCTTGAGAGTTAATTAGGTGTCGGTACAGATTAGCATACTGTTGGTGAACTTGGTAAACAACAGTTATGCAAGGCTCCAGTGTGATTAGTGGCTTAAACACAGAAGAGCAGTAGAACACATTATACTCTTTACAAGCTTGAAATGAAACATAATAGCCTAAATTGGACACTGTTGAGCAATCCAAGTACAGTTTTTCATTATAAGTCAGTCAAGCCCAACTGATGAACTGAAACTTTGGGATATTCAGCAGTTTTGATTAAATGAATGGAGTGTTCTGTTTAATAAATGAAGGTGGGCTCTAAACGTGAACTTTCATGCACTTTGTGGAATCCACATTCATAGACCATAACAGACCTTTCCCCCGTAATCAAGCATGTTAGCGTTCAGCCATTTCGAAATGGTGACACTTCTTTGACCTCCATTGTAAAGAGCACTGCGCAGTGGAGATGATGCAGATGCCCTTTAGCAACCTACACCATGGTAATGCAGAAGTGAGGAAAGAATTGAATGTGACCAGACAGTTATTAAAAAAGGGAATCAAATTTTGATGACAAAACTTTTACCTTGTGCCAGATTTATACAAAGTGGAAAGTTGTTATCTAAGGTCATCCTTTTTAAACAGAAGAATGTGAGACTCCAATCCTATCAGTACTGCAGTACAATCTGAAAGCTGTTCAGGAAAAGAATCCAGCCATTTAAAGAAAAAGAAAAACAATATTGGATGTTTTTACATTATTGTGACTCTTTTCAGTGTGTTAATACTTTTTAACCATAACAAATAAAGTATAGTTTACACACAGATTTATATTTTAGTTAATGTTGGTCAGATACCCATATTCAAATAATATGTCACCATCCCACCACCAAGGGAAATATTGTCTGGAGAAACAAGAAGTGGGAGTTTAATACTAAAAAGACAGTAGACTGCGAAAGCCTAATATTGACTTCTGGCAAATTGTTTAATAAGTCTTAGCTAGATCACTTCCATTTGAAGCTTTCCAGTAAGTGATCTTTTTGAAGGCCAGTATTAAAAGGAGAAAAAATAACATTAAGGAAAGCCTGTTTCAATGTGATTTGAAAACATGTGAACCTATCCTTTAAATGTCCGGTGTTGTAGAACATGTTGCTTTTTCAAAACACGTCCTTTAGTTTTCACATTGCTGTTTGTTAGTTAGAATTGTACTGAGAAAAATATTTTAAAGCTCTTTTAAAAAGTGTGTTTTAGGATTAAATGTTTCTTTAAATTTAACCACAGTAGTAAGGTGGGTGGCAATTGAATATTTGGTAAGATTTTATCATTTTTCCCAACGCATTTGGCCAGGGAGATCTCTGGTTTGCATATTTTAGACTATGACAGGCAGATTATTATCTGACACAGTAAATCCCTGACGAATTGTTGTATAAAGTATCTCTTCCAAGAATGTTTACAAAGAAATGATCGGAGGTCTGGTCAGGCTTCCACATATCAGATGGAGAGGGAAAGGAGAATAAGTTATGTAAGCCAAGGTTATCCTGTTTTAAAAGAAAACCAGCGCCAAAATAACTGGGCTTCAAACAATTACAGTCTCAGTTCGGTCTGCATTTCATAATTTTAGTTATTTTATGCATATGTGGATCTTCTGTTTCTATGTATGAAGAAGTGTTTCTAAACCCTACTGACCTGCATCTACTGTATTTTGCCTATGATTTAAACATTATCAAAACAGTTTTTGACATATCCGACACAAACAACAAGCCGCTGACTTGTTGCAGCCGTTGGTTTTACAGACGCAAGAGTATACAAGTCATAAGCATGGTAAAGATAGGATGTTTATTTCATTCTCTGTGACTGTTAAATGTCAAGTCAGTCTGGAAAAAAAAGTGATTTTTCTATTCGAGACTATTGTTTTGGTTATACTAAGACCAATTCCTTTTGCTTTTGCTCTCAACCTTTTTTTGAATGTGACCCAGCATCAATAAACGGGTAATCATTTCTGGATCAGTACGAAATGTTGATTGCACGCTGTAGACTATGACATGCAGATTATTATCTGACCAGCTGAATGCCTGACAAATTCCTGTACAAGGTCTATCCTTTCGACAAAGTCTGGTCAAGCTTCAGCATATCATATAGCCGGGATGGAGAGAGGGTACGTCCTGTAGTTGACTAAAGTGAGTGGAACCATCTGTCGGGCATTAGAGCTTTAGTATGCAGCCCTTGTCTTCGGCTATATGAAAATACACACCGGTCTCTCTAATCTGACCTGCCCAGCTTTACTATTTATTATTTCTACCTGAGACGGAAACGTTTGGTAACTGGACCTGTACTGGTCTGACGACTACATAGACTGTATGAGACTGTAGAAGATGAGGAGCTTTAGATAGGTGTGTCCAAAAACACTGCTAGCAATTACGGACCTCGTCAAAAGAGTGCACTTTGGGACCTGCAGGAATTCAGACCGAAAAAATTAAATTCAAGTGGTGTGTCAGCTCCTGATAGACATGGATTTGGATCCAGAAAATCTAGTTTGAGAAACAGATCCAGAGTGCCAAAACACAGCACAGTGATTTATAATTCTCTGAGACAGGATTTTATAACCCTGGAGAATTACCACAGCAGGATTATTTATTTTATTTTTTTGTCACAAGAATGTCACAATAATAAATCATTAGGAATGTGTTCACCATTTAATGTTTGCAATTTGTATAATAGGATATTGTGTGCTGTTGGTGATAACTGAGATGTGACATTTATGATCCCGAATGAGTGAATGTGATTGATCAGGTGAGTCTATGTGGCTGGTAAATAATACGAAAAGCAGCTGGACCACAGAGAGAGAGGGAAAGAGTGTTTCTTTGAGTTGTTGCAGTGCTACTGAGGCCACACTAAACCAAACGGAATTTAACACATTTTCTTTAAAAAATGTACTGCTTTAGACTTCCATCCACACATGCTAATATTTCACTGTACGTACATACAGCTTTTTAAAAGCACTCAGTACGCACTGGTCTACGATCGGTCCTACTCTTGAGTTTATTGTTTAAAGGGTGGTGGGGCACCAGCTGTTAGTGACACTGCAGACCTGTTTCTGCATGTGTGTGTTTGTCAGTACATCTCAGGGAAATGGAAAGTGTGTGAGTGGAAAGTGTCTCCTGGCACTGTTATTGTTATTCACTACCAGATGAATCATGTGATTAGTAAACACTATCATTAGAAAAAGGAGATGAATCTCATCACCATGATTTGTCTTATTATTTGTACTCTACCAGTGCTTTTCTCTGGGTGTTTTGTCACAGGTGGCTATAAGCTGGTGTGTGTGTGTGTGTGTGTGTGTGTGTGTGTGTGTGTGTGTGTGTGTGTGTGTGTGTGTGTGTGTGTGTGTGTGTGTGTGTGTGTGTGTGTGTGTGTGTGTTTGTGTGTGTGTGTGTGTGTGTGTGTGTGTGTGACAAAGTGTTGATTTACACACCCAGCAGGAGCTCCACATGGTAACCAAGAAGGGGCATATAAACAACACCTTGTGAGTTAACTCTGTGGAGAGGAAGGGAAGAGAAGGGGCATGAACTCAATAAAGATTGAAAGTTAAATAGCGTAAACATTTTCTCAGGACTTGGGGGGAGATTGGCACTCAGTGGGAACAGTGGGCACACAAACATATGTTCACCCAGATGGACCTTTCATGCATTGTGTAATATTAATGACATAACCCAAGCTGTTGCAGTACAGTTGTTGTTTTGGAGTATGAGCATTAACTTAAATGATATTTTACTAGAAACTTAAAGAACTGAAGAATTACAAACTGAGGAAAGTATGCCAGTCATACATGTATATTATTTCTGCTGGTATCAACACCTGACCCATTAACAGTAAAACATGTTTATTAGTAGTAAAAGCAGCATGTGTGAAAGTGCTGGCACGCACATAAACACAGAGAGACTCCTTGCAGGTCGTCTGTCTGGCCTCAACACCTGGTCAGAGAGAAAATGAGTGGTCAGCCATCTCAGGACAATAGCCACAGTGTCCATCCAGCTCTGACCTCTCACACACTCTCAGCCAGCATGCAGAAAACACTCTGCGCCATGGGAGGCCGTGACCAACTGCACACTGCACTGGCCTCTGTGACATTATCCATGCATCCTGTTGCTGTCAGCATCCCCCCCCTAACTCTCTCTCTGTTCCTATCATCCCTCCTTTTTTTCTCACCCTTACTTTCTGTTGCTTTGTATCACTCTCTTACACTTTTGCTCTCCTTGAACCTAAAAAATTTAGATATTTGGCCTGTGCTCAAAATACAATTAAAGTGAAAGCAATATACAGACCCTCTGAAATGTAAACTATCAGTCCTGGATCACATGCGATTTAACGGCCTAACTCCAGTTAATGAAAACTGCAGCGGAAATGTTATTTACACATATATACAAATTGAGGCAAACATCAGGACAGGGAATGAACTGATATGTTATACTAATAACCATCCCACTAGACTGCTTTGTGCTTTTTATTTTTCTTTAACAGCACGCTTTACTCGTCATGCCAAAGCACTAACTAAAAACATGTAATGTGAGGGATGTGAAACTGGAAAAGAGGAAAGAATTGCAGAACCCAGGAGGTGGGTGTAAAAACAGGTCATATAAGCTGTGTGTGTTTGCTTTCAGCCCATTCACCTCCAGAGCAGGGCGGGGGTGAACAGGCTCTATATATAGCTGCAGGGAGGGTGCTTTGGTGTGGCTGCTCATCTCTCTGCCCTATAACTGACTCCAGTTCTATAGACTACAAAAGTACTTAAGTACAACCACAGCTTCCTGTCAGCTGTCATTAAAGCCAAACTAAACAGAGATGGAAAGATTTGCTCTCTTTAAAAAGTTATTCAAAAATCATCTCAAATGACCTTTATTTTCCCTATAAGCAAGCATTTGGTCATGTAAAATGTTGACATTGCTTATATATTCTGCTTCAAGTGTTTCAACACATTATTAAAAGATCATAATTTCAACATGACCCTACTGCCGTCCTGTCTGATCAGCATTCAGAGTGAGCAGTTGCAGCACAAATAGATTTTGAACCTTAAAGGGCAAACCACAACCTCAGCCTGCTTGAATGGAAGATGTGGTGCCTCATCTGTGATTAATGGGTGTGAATGTGACCGTGAACTTGATGACCTTTGTATATACATACAGAACCAGTAAAACAAAAGTGCACCACATACATACACAAAGGAGCCATGTGAAATCAATAGCTCATGCGTAAGGGTGTTGACTGTGAACAGGAAGTTTTATTTGTGCTTGTGATAGTGTTTCAAATTCAACTCAACTTAAGTCCATATTGCTGGAAAATGACCTAACACATACTCTGTTGAGGTTTGGTATTCAAAGGCTAGCTCCTGTAAAGTTTGCTAAGCAGAAATTCCCATTATGAGAATGTTGTGTGGATAAATGTCAAGTTTTAGCTCTGGTAGTCAGACGTCCCCTGTTGAGCAGCCCATCCATCAGCAGGAGTCAGACTAGCTGCAGGGCTTCAGGTCACCTTATACCGTGTCTTACACCCCAATTCCCCGCCCTCGCTACATTTTTACACTGGTGGATTTCTTCTTTCCAATCTTGTACTTGTTTGCATCATTCCTTCCTCCTTCATCCTACGAACTCTCTCCATATCCTTACTACTGTTTTCTATCTCGCTCCCTCTCTCTCTGGGCTTCTGTACTTCCTTTTCCCCCAGGCGCCATAACTCTTTCCCTTCCTCCCTCCCACAGGCTGGGCAGTAAAACAGGAGCAGGCTCATGGGAGGCCATTAACCACCAGAACACATTAGAGCTCAGCAGCATAGCAAACGACTGCAGACTCTTTCACACAATCACTGAAGTATTGTATAGTCAATACTGTGCAACAAATGAGCCTTCTAACCCTGCAGTAAACTAACTAAAGACTACAACTGTCTCAGATCCAGAACACACAATACAGTAATTCATAGGGTTTTCTATTCAGCATGTGCAGTTCTTGGTAAGACAGAAAATTGTCAAAAATAACTTCAATTAGACTAATAATATATCAGTTCAATGAAAAAATGTGTGTGTGTTGGTGAATTTGTTCTCTAGTCTACGCCTCTGTGAACTTTGTGTTCCTGCCTCTTGCAGCGACAACCACTTTACACAGAGTGTGGAGTTAATTAACCTTTTAATATGCAATTATGGGATGTCAATATGTTACTCAAGTCACAGGTGTTTATGGTGTAATCCAGGGCATCCTTCATTACCACTCAGTAAACAGACTAAGCATTGCCTTTTTTAGTGCAGCGATTTAAGATTTGAATTAAGAGCCTTAAAGAATACTTTTGGATTACTGGCTATTTTAGTTTATTCAACAGATTGTTTATCACCAAAAGCTTTGGCAATCAACAAAGTTCCAATGGCCAACTAAGGTAATTTGATTAATCACTTTAAGTTCATCACACGCACATTTAATCAGATAAAATCAACATTGAAATGGCAAATCTAATTTAGCAAGGCCAAAACTGTGCTCTGCTGTTTAAAATTACAAATACAAAATACATAAAATATAGGAAATAACAATCTTACATTGATTCACTTATTTCACTGAAATGATTTTAGGGATAGTTGAGTGCAGTATATGAGGGTGATCATGTATGTGAAGTTTGACTGGATGAGTGCAGAATTGCACGCCCCTTACCCCGGTCAGGACAGCTGCATCGGGGACTAAAGCAGACCTTCCTCTTCATGCCCCTTCCCCTGCCACACACGGAGACACATTGACAGGATGTTCTACCCTTTAGCTGGGTGCCGGTCTTGCGTGTGGTCTGTAAGGCAATACCATTGTTATGAGGTGCTACGTGCTCGAGACGCTTACCTCAGGATTTACATGAGAGGGAAGTCCTAACTGTAATCCTGATCAAGACATGTGAAAGCACACACAAGCACACACACACACACACACACACACACACACAAAACTGCAAGCAAAAACCAGGTGTTACTGTCTCACTAGCGAACAAAGACCGGCTTATTCTCAAGTAGTGTGATGGGAGTAATACATTTGTCAGATTAAAGCCACAAATCCTGTGTAAGAGGTGGATCGAATAACGTCTATCAAGGAAAGGCTAGAATTACCAGGGTTCAAAAAGGGGCAGGTTATTGTGTTGATGTGTCACATGCAGAGTCACCCAGGGCAACTTTTCAGTGTCAAACTAAGGACAAACTTTACCTTTTCTCTGCAACAGCAATGAGCAACTTGCAGGAAGGGTTAAGCCGTACAAGCAAATACATCCAACATAACTTTAAATGAAATTAACTCTTTCGCCTCCCTAATCTTAGTCTTACAATAATGATAGGAGGACCAGTCACTATGTTTTTTTAAGATAGAAAGGGGTCATACAAACATGCAATTATGCTAACTTACTTACAGTAGATGTTTAAGTTCAAACAGCAAAGAAGTATGATCATTTGTTTTTCAGGGCAAGATATGGAGTCTGCATTCCCTCCTCAAATGGAAAACACATGTTATCAAAACCTTTATGTTCAAATTTATTGCACACTAAATGGATACAACTTACTACATGACATAATGCTACAGTGTGTTTACTCAAAATCCACTAATTATAATAAAATCTAACTTTTTGCATGAGAAACTAAATTGGCAACAGTTAAGATCCTCTTCAGATTATGTCGGGGATGAGCACATCATTACTAACATGTCAACTGCAGACAGTGTGTTGAAACAGCCAAATCTACATGCATCTACACTGATTGAGTTTTCCGTTGTGGTGGAACATTATCTTGTACTTAGTGGGCTGTTCGTCAACTTGGTTTCAGAGTTACAGAGCTTAATGCAGATCAAATAGAGATGTTTCAAGACACCTGTGTGCTGGTGTGTGTGTGTGTTTGTGTGTGTGTGTGTGTCTCTGTGTGTATGTGTAATGTAACAGAGACCCCTCGACTGCTCCCCAGAGACAGGCTTGACACAGAAGCTAAGAATAGCCCTGGCTGTATTACCAACGGTCAGGGGGAGAGAAGTGGTAATAGGGAGAAGAGGAAAGTGGGGGGGGGGTAGAAGTGACACTATGCCGCATGGGAGATGTCTTGTAGACACAGGAGCCTTTGCCCTTCATTGGACATCTCTTTTACCTGGCATAGATATACACACATGACATGACCGATGACCCTTCCAACCTCTCACACAGAAAGATGCGTGCACACACACACACACACACACACACACACACACACACACACACACACACACACACACACACACACACACACACACACACACACACACACACACACACACACACACACACACACACACACACACACACACACACACACACACACACACACACACACACACACACACACACACACACACACACACACACACACACAATTTCAGGCATGCATAGGTTATGGCGTTTGGAGCCTAACCTCTTATTTTTAGACTGAGTAAACAGTGGTCTGTGCTTGAGATGTCCATCATCACTGGGTGTGATGCCATGAATTGTAGGTGGGTGGACAAGTAGAAGGGAGGAGGAGGGAACAGGAGGAGGAGACGGATAATCATCAGGAAGTAGGATGGCCGGATCACGTAAGACACATTCTTGCCTCTAGATTCATGAAGACCTAGGGCTATTATCACTGATTAAAGGACAGGGATGCAATTGGTTACTGCTGTCATTTTAAGACATTTGTGGGACCTGGGTTTGAGGACAGAGGGCTAGACAGGGAGAAGCAGAGGAGCTACAAGGACAACATATCATTGGATGTTGAAGAGTGTGACCTGTGCTACTCACATAGACGTACACAGACACACACTTGCACATACAGTCTTCTCACATGTCAGGTGAAAGGTTGTGACCCTGCACTAACAGCTCTATTTCCTTTGCCATCGAATACGAGAGCTTCGCCCAGGATCCCTAAATGGCTCTGAAAAGTGAACAGTGCACCAATGACCTGTCAAAATAAGCATATGACAGCAGGCCAAGGACTAACTGGATATGTACGTGTGTTTGCATGTGTGTCTGTGTTGACACTAAGAAAATGGAGACATGAATAGCTGTATTCAGGCACAAAATCAGCTACTCTAAAGGTGGTGATACATCAGTATTGGTGCTGATGTCTGATAATCACCCGTCATTTGAAATAATTGGGTAAATGGTGTAATGGATGTCCCTGTGGTCCTCTGAGATCATCATTACAAACAAGGATGGACTGATATAGTTATGCTATCTACACTTGCTGTCCAGTGGTATAATAGGATGAACCAGAGGTAATTCAATGCTGGATATTTTTATTTTGGGTTCTATAACCAAACAGACTGAGAAAGAGAGCACGCTGAGGAAGACAAAGACAAAAGCAGGATTTGACAATAAGAGCGAAGAGAATGACAGAAACTGAAAGTGACCGAGATTCTCTGCCGGGTGGTTAATGGTGGTTCAGGGATTTTCAATGTACAAAAGGGGGAATGATGGAGCACATTACAATATCAGTCTACCATTAGATCTCACTGCCATTTTAGATTTAATGACATGCTGGGTGGTGTCCAACCACATTTAATGTGCTCATCTGCATAATAGTGCTGCCCTTACAGCACTCGCAGGGGAGTAATACCTCTCTGTGATCACCCTTCCTCTCTTTATCTCTCTCCTGCACTCTTTCATATATATACACACACACACACACACACACACACACACAAGAACAAATGAGCATTAGCATACAATTTCCATAATAGAGCTAGTGTAAAAGGGTACAGAGGACATTTGTGTATGTACTGTAAAATATGATCAAGCCAAATTACCAGTTGTTAAAATTATCCCTGTGCCATTAAATAGTTTGTCATTAATCATGGGCACTGCTGTAACATTTTCTTGTTAAACTAATGGTTAGAAAAACTCATAACATTTACATGATGTTGTTGAATTTTTCAAAATTGTTTGAGTGATTACAGTACAAGCAATAGTCCTATTTTTTCAGAAATGAGGAAAACAGTAGACTTTAATAGAGTTTAAGTCTAGAGTCTGTTAAAATTGTTAGCACTCCCCAGATAGATATGAGAGTAGTTGAGGTCTCAATAGTTGAGGCTAGAATCCAGCGAGCAGACTTGAACAGCTGGAAGTACTAAGACTCATGAATCTTATGAAATGACACTCTCCACTGTGAACGATATATCATTTATCAAGTTGATAGTGGCTTTAATGTTATTTCTCTCTCCCTTTCTCTCTAGGTAACACACATAAACATGCAACCACACGCGCACACATAGTGAAAAGGAATCTGAACCACCATAAAATTCATAGCAGGTTTGCTGTGACCTCCATGTCTTGTGTGAAATATATTCTCTGCTCATTCTTTCACATATTTCAACTTTAAGCATGGCTGAAGGAACCATAAAATGGCAGTGAGGGCAGTGATCTGTCACTTGCACAAGGCTACTGAACATCCTCTGCACTGATGATAGCGATGCCCTTCATGCATAACAAAAATGGTTCTCTCCCTGTGCAAGACCTTCCAATGCCATCTTGAGTTAGTTGGACAAGGGTTAACTTTGGCATCTGCTGACCATGATACGCTGTCTAGTTCTTAATACACTGTTTGTATGGATTGCTATAGTTATAACTAAAGTACATTGGGATTTGATATTTTTGACATATGGGGAAATAATATTTCCATTTTAATTTGACTGAGATGCTGACCATGTGTTAGTGTGTTTGTGTGTCAGGAGGCCCTCACATTGGAAGATAGGAATGCGCCTGCCATGAAGCAACATGACAACTCACCAGCATGTGGAATTGGGAAAGACATCAAAGACCGAGCCATATGGGTAAGGTTATCAAAACCACAGGAAGGAAGAAGGGAGGAAGGAAAGAAGCAGGAAGGAAAGAAAGCTAGAAAGAAACTACTTACATTTTAAAAATACAGTTCATTTTACAGTCTACCATAAATAATAATCATAATAGACTACCATGTGTCTGGTGATGATTAAGGAAAGTAATTAGCTAGAAATGAATGTAGAATGAGCTCATTAAGAGAAATACTACAAGACGGGGGCTTATCATACTAAAAGAAGCACAGGCAGCTTCTCCTTTATGAAAGCACTGAATCATCCGTCATACAAATCAGTTTAAAACACAAGGAGGACCTGCTGTGATCACCAGGCCATGGCATCAGTTTTATGAATGATGAAGCAGTGTAGAGCCACGGATGTAATTTTTCATTTCCAGCTGTACACAATAGGCCTCACAAACTGGACTGTCTCTCATCCAATGACTGGCATTCATTACTGGGACATCTGAATGGCCCTGAATCTGAAAAGGAGTTTCAGTCAATAGGAGCATGGCCCTTCCATTTATCTTTTCAACTGAAACTGATTAATACCGAGAATGCCTATACTCACTGCCTTCGCACTGCTATGCTCCCGTTTCCCACTGTGATGCCAGCATCCAAATGTTGTTAGCAATCGTAAATAGAAATGTAACACGTCAAATGCCCTTCTATATATATCTTAGTGTGGTGATGATATTGCACTTTCCATGCAGCGAGGTTAAAAGAACTTAAGGTCAAAACATATCCTCTTTATTTAAAACAAGATGTCTGTTTGTATGCAGTCTGTTTCTATTTTTGTTGCTTTCTCTGAAAGTTTCTTCCAGATTTTGTCTTTTGTAATGATGTTGTAAATTTGGTGAGGCACCTGGGGACTTAATTAAATAGCCCTTTCTCTTAATAAAACTGTTTTGTTTGGAAATTGTCCACGATAAAACAGAGAGGAACATTGTGTATTATTGCAAAAGAACAAAACAGCCAATGAGGATCTTGTAAAACTGAAGTTACAAACCTGGTTAAACTTGCAGGAAATGTCTTAAGTTGCTCCGCAAATGTTTTGAGTTAAAGGAAACAAGCTCTCATACTTTTTCACTCAACACAGACATAAGAATGAAGGCGCATGCAATCTTGACTGTGCTTAACAGTATCAAGTGGAAACCCACAGTGCTGCAGCTGTTACAGTGCCAAACATTTCATCTAAGCTTTTGATCTCCCAACGCTGGCAACTCATCACCATTCACACCTCTGGAAAATACTTAGAGCATACCAAGTGTGCACCCACACAGTTACACACATACAGTCTTGAAAGCACTTATGAGTCTCTATGCCACCTTGTTTGTTAATGTGTTAAACGGTGCTATGATACCTTTCCTGGTTTACACAGCTAAAGTCCCTGTTCTCTGAGCCAGTGTGAACATTTTTGCTCAATCACATCTTCTTATATGTGATTTGTTTTTTTAAGAATTGTATAGGTCTGTTTATCTTATTTTCTACCTACATTACGGCAGCTGACAATTGGCAATTGTTAAACAAAAACAGATTCAACTGAAGGTTTTTAAAGGGACAATATATGCTTCCAGCACAAAGCCGACAGCATGTGTGCATGTTTGAAACCAAGACCATGTCTTTGACAAAAATATCATGTATCTATGTCTCTCCTCCTTAAATGAAATGCAAACTGCAGCGAAAAAACCTAATTTTAAGTGGCACTGCAATGTTCTTAAGAGTATAATCAATCTAATAAAACTTAATCCAGTATCATAATGCTGCTACATGCAATATGTATCCAACATCTGTAGATAATAATAAATATACAAGGAATCCAACAGTCACCAACCAAAACTAGGCAAGAACTACGGAAAAAAGCAGCACTGAGTTCCCTAGGACTGCATGATACCAGCTGCCTCATTGCTCTCACACACACTGTCCCTCAGCTCAGTGTCAAGGAATGAGCAGAGTGAATTGGTGACCCCAAGAGGCAAGTGTCTGACCATGGCAGGACAAATGCAACACTGAAACCTATTGTTACTGGTTAAAATGCATAAGAAATTGCCTTTGAAAAAGATTAGGAATTTTTCTCACCTTAGAGTCAAGCAGAGAGTTGAGCCAAGGGCAGCGTTAAGAAGTGTTTGGATTTCAGCTGCCAAATCCTGTCTGGTTGGATGAGATGTGGTATGACTGAAGAAGGAGGAGATGCCATTGCTTGCCATTAGGCTGTAGACAGATACTAATCCCATTCAAGAATCCACTTTTCTCTCTCACCTCTCTCTCCTGCTCCTCTCCCTCTCCTTACCCTAACATCTGATAGCCTTGACCACTTGCCAAGGATCCTAGTCTTAGATCAATATTATGATAGCCTTTCTTTTTATATTTTCTGTATCCTTTTCTATGGTGTGTTACTTTTTTTGTTCTAGCGCCCTGCATACACAGGGCCCTTAAAGAAGTTCGTTATCACCATAGATCACTATAAATATGCTTGGGAAGACTGCGATGTCGGGGCAAAGATGGACACTGATGGTTTAAATTCTCCCTAGTAGCTGAACTGCTTCCAAACACCTATAGTGTACAACATTGTGAAATAGCTATGGAATTCAATGGAACATAGATATAGTAGTGATGACATGAACTCAACTAATTTAATATGTATACATATAATTAGATTTACTTGGAATGAGAGTCAGCCTGCGCTTCCTTACCTCACACTTGATATCTTTTTCAATAATCAGGGAAATATTTTCCAAATGAAATTAGTGCAGTCCATTTGTCTGCAGAGTAATGCAAGGATAAAGTAAATATATGTGACCAATTGGTAAAAACGATTAAGGCTAAAGGTCAATGAGGTGTGGCATCAAACATTACTGAAAGCTATATCCATTTCATGGATACACACGCTGTGTTGGCCCCTGGGATCTGTGAATGCCAGCAGCAATATGAGACACACACATACTCATACAGAAACACATACAGTAAAGAATATTGTCTGTCCTGGTGTTGCATGCACACACAGTTACATCATCACACTGTAATGCCTAATGCAATAAGGCTCATGCTGAGGCAGTCGTTCAACTTGATATGCCTATTCATTAAGTACATTAAATTAACTGTATAATTTGACAGCGCTGTCTGTAGATCTATGAATGATCTGTCTGTCACAAGTGTGTCTCCGATCTAAAATGGGAAATAACAGTAACATCTGCCCATTAGCAGACATGTTTCTCATCACTCTTAGGATGACTTCACAGGATTTGTGTAAATTGTTTAAAATAGTTTTATCCAAATGGTTTAACTGTAAAGTAATAGTATTAGAAACGTTGGAGTTGGTAATGTCAACTCTGTATATCCTCATCATGTACATAACAACTATCATCAAAGTACAAATTACTTTATTACTGTAATTTAATTTTATATTGTGGGAGTAAATGGTATGATTCAGAGGGTAAGTAATAATAATATACAGCAAGTAATCCTGACTTACACATTTTTTAATTCCAGATACTTAACTATTGATGTACTTTTTATTTTTTTATTAGCACAAGTTATTATTTTATTGATGTTCATTTTAATTACAGAGGATTTTTTAAATTCTTGCTTTTACTATCGGCTTCCAATTTTATGAAGTTTAAAAGTCTAATGTTTAGCAAACAGTCAAAGGTTTTCTTGTTACATATGAAGCTACGGATTATTTTTCTTACCCTTCTCTAAAAAGGGTAGCTCAGATTTTTTTGAAGTGGGGTTGTATGAGGTACTATTCATAGCGGGTATATTCAGTATGTGGTGGTAGACCCATCCCTGGTTTGAAGGAACTGAGAATGTGCCGACTGCCATCTATTGTACATAATAAATTGACTAAATGATGGATAAAACCTCACCTTTATTCATACATGGATATTGTATGGAATTTCTAAATATTTTATAAGATAGAATTGAAACCCCTTCAAATAACTGCAAGTGTAACCATTTTTTCAATCAAATATTTGTTCAAATTTAACAGGACTTAAACATAAGCTGGTTAAACATGTCCTCTTTTTGACATGATGTAAAAACAACTAAAAACTATAAAAACAGACAAAGCCCCTGAATCGAGTAATGATTGCTGGGAGTGATTTTTATATAGTCAAGATCATGTAAACATGAAGGCTGCCAAAAATCTGACACAGATTAAACACTTGCCGTTGTTATTTTGGAAATACTAAATTTAACAAAAACAACCTGCCTAAAAGTCAGACTGACCTGGACTTAAAAAGGGTGTTTTGAGAAAGTAATGTGCTGATCTACGAAATCAACATTGAAATTTGAGTGCTTTCTTTACACCTAGACAATGAAAATAGCTGAAAATCCTCCCCGGCCCCAATGTTCTGGAAGATTTCCATGTTTACTGAGCTCATTAACCTTCGTGGCTAAAGGTATTCTCTCGTGGGGTTTGGGTTTCCATAATACAAGACACACACAGGACAGCCTCATAGCGTGTTGCTACTCATGCACAGCACTTTGTCCAATTTCTCTCTACCCTTGTTCACTATTTCATTTTCACTTATCTCTCATCGGGCCTTTTTCCTTTCCCAGAGGAGGAAAAGCATCTGAATACTCAAGTAAGAGTTCTGTTACATTAGATATTTTACTCCAAAAAATAAACCTTAATTCACAGATTAAAAAAATATATTGACACACGATATGTCATCGTTTAGCATTTGGATTTGCAGCAGTACTGTTTCTCCAGCATCCCTGGGAAAAGGTTGACCATAAGCAGAAACAAGAATGACATTTATTTTACCAGATCCTGTAGATTAGATTCTAGACAAGAGCCGATGAAATTAACTTCTTCTTTGAAACGGGTAAATCAAACCTTATGTTTATTAAGGTTTTAACTTGAATTGATGACACTTGCAGTACCATAAACATTGAACGCTATGCTCTAATTGAACTGTTGTTATGATTAATTACTGGAAATCGTTTCACTTCATGTGGAAGTGTTTCTCCTCTTTAATATTTTTCACATGTCCACAGCATGAGGATTCCATAGGCGATCTCCTCCATAAATTAATGAGATGACACGGTAACATGAAGAAATAGCCGGACTGAATGAAAACCTTTGGAGAGAAATTATAAATGTATTAATTTAAAATGAACACTGCCAAATCTTTGTGACTACACTTCGACTCATTTTCAATTATGCAGTCTACAAGTAATACCAGAATCACTCCCATGTTACAGATAAATCTGAGATAATTAAATAATTAAGGGTTTGATTGGATGAAGATTTATTTAGTTGTAAAGCTATTACCAACAAATTCATACTAACAGCAGTTATTGATTTCATCACATTGAATGCTTGTGCCTACCAAAAATAATACAGTCAGTTGTTATATAGGACGTTTTTCTCTTGTTCAAAAATGTCTTGTTTTGAGAAACTTTATAATTTACCAGTAGTGAAAGGCAACAACAACAGCAGTATAAGTGATTTAATTGAATGTTAGATATTCGATTAGACTCAAGACACATGAGTACAATCAGTATCATGCAACTCTGCTTCTTTGATACCAGAGATGTCTGAGCCCAGCAGCCTTTGTTGTGACCCCTGACCTCTAATGAGACGAACACGGCCCTGATCAAAACCTCTGTGAAAGCAGATATGCATGGATGCACAACTCGAACTGACACCCGATATCCAATCAGCAACGACGACACCACAGCCAACACAAAAAACGTGCATACCATATCTACAAAGCGTTCGCAACGACAGGGCATGGAGCATTCACAGGAGACATCTCATTTACATGGCATTTCAAAGGAGCTCTACAAACACAACCAATGAAAACATCTATCATAGGGTGTGTTCAGGATATTCACTGTATCCTGCCCCTCCTGCCAGAAATCCTGGAGTGAGGATAGATCATGTAGGCCTACGTCTGTAAATCAGGCAGGGAGAACACAAGTAGTTATTACTTGCAGGGAACAACTGTTTGTAGCTCATACACACATACCTCTTGCCTTCCAATACCCCCAGGCAGCCATCAATACCACCCAGCCCGACAGGTCCCATGCAACACTTGGCTCTCTCCGCCCAGCCCAGAAGTCAACTGTCAACACCAGACAAATACACACATCTGCACAGCCGTAAATACCCTGTAATATTGAACCAGGAACACCTCTATGGTCTGACATCTCAATTCCCCTCTCTTCTCATCTATCCTGTCATAATGTTTGATATCTTCATCCTGTGGAAGTTCGCTGTGGCGCTACTAGTGTTTAATGGAAAATACCTTACCTTTAAACTCTTGCACCTGGACATACTTCCATAAACTGACACAAATATGTGCACACTGGTGTCAGGATGATGAATTAAGACAGAATGACTGATTCAGGTCAACAAATATTGCTATCTTTATGGTCATTTATACGTGTCATCTAACACAAGATACTAATGATATTGATAATTGTTTTCTGAGGTAAATTTGGAAAATTGAACCTCCCTCTAAATCAAACGAGAAAGTAAAATGTGTTACTGAATCAAACTGTAACAGAATAACAAGTATGTAGCTATATTATATTACACAGGTTTCACTGAACAATGTACAGCAATTTCTTTGGAGGTAATGTAATGATTCCTGACACAGAGGGAAAACAAAATAGCTACACGACAACCACTTTTCAAAGTTCAGTTGGACAGCTTACAGTGTCAAAGCTGTGCCAAAACCCCAATCTCATTCACTGTATCTGATTTTGATCAACGTGGATTACAAGACTCAGGAAAACATTTAAAACAGAGTCACTGAATAGGGAGTATAATGTGCATGTGACTTTGTCTGTGTATCCTGTAGGCCACTACATGGGGTCCAAACCAGACAGCTCATTACACCAATCACATCAAATTAAGCACTTCCTTCGTAAAATCTGGTTTCTTTCCTTGAAATTTGGTTTCCTTGTTGGACCCCCAACTGTCTCTGTCTGCCCGTCTATCGCAACAAGTCATCTTTACTCAGTGGTTCCTCTCCAGCCAAATGTGAAGGTCAAGTTAACTCATTCGCAACTCCCTGACGCCCAATTGTGCCTACATTGGGAAAAGCTCCATACAAGGAAACAACACCTGAAAGAACCCCTCCTATTTAGGAAAGGAAATGTACATTATGAAGATATGAAGTTACTGAGGAAACAACCTACAAAGGTAACTCATTTGTAATCATCTTGTTACTGCATGTAACATTGTTGTTTGTTCAAACAATGTTTAAAACAAAATCACCAACAAGTAGAGCCTTTCTACTGACTGTTGCCATCATCAGCAAGGTGAAGTTTGGTGCAAATGTTTGACACCAAACCACGATGAAGAACTTGAACACATGCTAAATACAATAAAGATTTGGATCTAGGGCCAACTGTCACGTTCTGCGCCTGCGTAATATTATCTGGAAACCGGAAGACCTTTAGCTAGTCAAGGCAATTTTGTGATACACACATTGAAACACAGCAGCCATGCAAACCATATTCACAACACTCAAGACTCACCGCCTCATTTCCGACCCCCAATTCGTTGTGAAAATATCCCAGTGTTAGAAAGATTAGATAAGATGAAAAATGAAAAGCGACTCCATGTGCGCACTCGTCGTTTGTGTTTATTTGCTTCGTTTCTCTTCCTGTGCGCTGATTCGCTGAACCTGAACAGCCAATAAGAATGACTTACTTTGACGAAATTCTCTGGCGGAGCTTGCTGGCTGCAGCGAAAAGTGGCGAGCACTCTCATACCGTATTATATCCCTTACCATATTCATCATCCCTCAAACATCTCATTTTGAAATAATGTGTTTTGTTTCGGTTTTGTTTTTCTCCATTTTTTGTAATTCTCCTCTGCCTTAATGAGCTGATTAGTTCATTATATAATAGACCCATGAAAGTGAGAGGCAGATGGGGGAATTATTGAGGTGTAGAACCAGAAGAATGCAAACAATATTGGTCCTAGCTAAAATATGCAACGACTACATTTATTTCTACAAACTGAATGCCATTTGCAATGTGCTTCTCCAACAAATGAAATTGTAATTATGATTAAACTTTTTATTCTGTTTATTTAAAATGCATTTCAGGGACTCATACCGTTAGTGGTTTATTTGTTTATTTCTTAAGTAATACTGTGCTAAGGTCTGTTTTCATGCTTTCCTGGTGTCCCAATGCTGTTTTGTTTTTTGGGAAGATGTAGTTTGTTCTTTGCAGCTGACTGATAAATAAACTATAGACAAGGAGGCAGTGTTGAAATATTTATTGCCTTTGTTACAAGAAACGTGGAGAAATCACTGTGGAGAAACACAAAGTGAGAGACCATAGACATTCCTTATGTGCATAGGCATTGAGGTCCAGTAGCCTACAAGGAAATTAGGGGCATGCTGGTATTATCAAAACGTAAGGCACTACTAACATGCCAAGCCTCCCCATAGAGATAGAAATACTGGAGGCCTATAAATGACATCAGAAACATAATTAAAAGGCCAACGAGCAATATGTTTTTATAACTTTCATAGAGGGGCAGGGATCAGTTTGTTTGGTTGTGGCTGGGTGGTGCATCAAACCTATTATTAATTATGGAAAACAAAGGTTTTTTGCCTTTGTAAATAGGATTTACTCTTCCTCAACCCATTATGATGTAACTACTTACTAAAATAGTTCACCAACTGCTGGCCCTGGCCCAGGTGCGACAGTAAAAGTAGACGATACATTTGTTGTGTCACCAGCGCTCTGCAGAGAAAACCTTTGTAATGCTGAGAAATGTTTGTAATGCTATTGTCAACATTAAATCCAAGGACTTTGAATTGATTTTATTAATGTTGTAACGAAAGTCTTAATTTGATCACAGACTTTCACGTTTGCATGGTTTCTCCTGAAAATGCCAACGTACTTCCTTTCACACACACACAGTTGCCCACACACACTATGCAAGAGACCAGCTGGTCCTGAATCATTATGACATCTGCATACAGTGTACAGGGACTTGTGATGCTATATCAGGAGAGGCTCAGCTGAACCAACCCTAGTCTATTCGCAATTGTGTCTGCTTTTTGCCCAAGAATGCCTGTGACTGCATTTTTACATTAACAGATTTTCAGTTTTTGGGTTTTATCTTGTCACACAAAGTAAGCACGCATTCAGGTCACAGAGTTTCGAAGACCATTTATTTAAATAACTTTCAGCAATTAAGAAAAACTATCAAATCTACAGTACTGTATATAATGAAAAGTTTGTACAAAAATATGACATTTTGTCAGCTCAAGCATAATACATGATTATCATAGTTATATCATCAGTAATGAGACTAAATGCAGCATGCCATATCTCCTGTACATCGTATATAAATATTTACAGTCTTTCAACATGAATCCATTGTCATCACTAAAAGAAAAGTCTGTTACTTTTGTTTTATTTTATTTTTTCCTAAACTCAGCAATTCAACCATATTTTTAAATATGGTTGAATTATCAACTCCATTAACCATCAATCTATGGCTGGGTAACATATTTTGCCAGTGGAAAATGAAGGAAATGGCAATAATGTTGCAGTCCTTCATCTGGTCAGGTTATCTCCATAATCACTGTGGCTGTAAAAGAAGTTGATAGATAACTAAGCACCATTTTTAACATTGCAATAATGTGGTCATTCAGTTTCTGACGGTTTTAAAAGCATGTTTTCTACAAACACAAGAATAAAATGACGTGTACACAACTACTTCTCTTCGCTTATTTAATATTCATTAAATTTGCTTGTGGAAATGAATACTTATTTTCAAATCTTGACTGTATATATTTCAGGGTCTTTCAAGCCATTTAAACTAGCTTAGATTTAGCTTACTTATGAATTTCATGTTCTGCGTCACGTCCTGCTTTATCAAGAATAGGCAACTAACACTGAATGTTTTTATTCTCCATGTCCTTCACTGATTTGCTGTCCTCACCACTCTCCCTCGCTCCTGTTTATCCCGATCTTCCTCCCTCTCTCTGTGTTGTCTCCTGTTCCTGCTCTTCTTCATTTCCTGTATATGTTTCCATTTTCCCGCTCCTAAGACTCGTCCGCGCATCCTTGTCGGCCTCTTCTCAAGCCACAGTGAATCGCAGTACTCTTCCAGAGAGCCGAAGGGGGAGCTCATCGCCCTCAGGTAGTCTTTATAGTGCTGCCGGGACTCCACGCCATGGCGTTGTTCCACTGCAGGGTCTTCACTGGGCTTGGGCTTTCCATCCAGTTGTCCATTTGTAACGAGTTGAAGTTTGAGACGGAGGAGAGTGCGGGTGAAGTCTGTGTGCTCTTGAGCAACGCATACGTACACACCGGCATCTGAGGTTTGGAGGGAGCGAATCAGGAGACCTTGATCTGTGTGTACAACACGGTCATCCAGCCTGACCTGGGAGACAAAAAAATGTATAAGAGCTTTATTTGTCATGGTAACAAAAAAGCATGCAAACATTTTCTTGCAGAATTTTAAATTCAAAGCAAATACAAATAATTATTTACAATAAAACAGCACAAAAGTGTTTTCCCTAACCCCCAAAACAATCAATCAGAATGGCTGAACATTCCAAATCACCTGCTTGATAGATGCCCCCCTGTACACCCATAGATTTTCACACCTGATTTGTATCCAAGGTGCGTTAAACATGGTAATGACCCATGAAACAGGAAACATATTGAATTGGGTGTGGTGAGTGTCAACCACTCGCCGGGGAACCAGGGGTCATTATGTGGCGTGGAGACGTCTTAAGATGCATGATGAGTGTAAGCAGTTAGCAAATGCTAAAGAAGGCATTTGGCAAATCTGATGTGTGTGTGTGTGTGTGTGTGTGTGTGTGTGTGTGTGTGTGTGTGTGTGTGTGTGTGTGTGTGTGTGTGTGTGTGTGTGTGTGTGTGTGTGTGTGTGTGTGTGTACACATTCACATTCAAGTATGGTAAGTAGCGTGCTAATGTTTATGGTCCGCTCTTTTCATTTAGCATCCATAATGAATCATCAGGTGGTATGGCTGCAGTCAGGGCCTAAAACAACACAGCTGTGTTCAGAGGACAGCAAAAGAGCAAGGCAGTGTGTGTGTGTGTGTGTGTGTGTGTGTGTGTGTGTGTGTGTGTGTGTGTGTGTGTGTGTGTGTGTGTGTGTGTGTGTGTGTGTGTGTGTGTGTGTGTGTCCTTCAATGTGCAGATGCTTCAAAAGCATACCTCCCACAGCCTTGCTCCGACCCCCCAGAGGTGTAAGATAAGACAGCTAGAGAAGGAGGCCCAGGCGCAAACTGCATGTACGAAAGCGTGAATATTTGTCTGTTTATCCTTCTCCATATGAATGTGTGTGTGGTTTTTTAGGTCTGACACTGATGATGTGTTGTCCAGCCAGAGGCAGACCCCAAGGCCTCTGAGACTCTTTGGATCTTGACCCTTACCCACATTAGACCTACTAGTCTGTCTCCTATCACATTCTCATTTCCTCACACACCTAACTGACTTACAAAACACATGGGTTATATTAAAAAAAAGAAAAACTCCCTTATACAATGCCTCTGCTCATTCAATTGGTATTTATATGTTTGTTTGTTTGTTTGTGTGTCTTAAAGCCGGGGCTCTCTTCCATCCAAACAAAGGCATCTGCGGCTATCTAATGCCAGACATTTAAACTCGACCAGATGGTGTGTCGTTGTTCGTGTACCTCTGTTTGTCTCGGCATTTGAATAAGCCTTTCCTTCAAGGAAAAGTGATTCAGCTTTAAAGCCAATTATATGAAGCTGTGTATTTGTAGGTACAAACATATTTGTATGTATGACCAAGCCTGCCTGCATGTGGAGTATCCAATGAAACACAGCTTTTATTAGTTAAATGAAGCTCAATTGTGGGTAAGTGTTTTAAAGGTTTAAGATTTAAGCAAAGCTGAAGTGTCAGGTTAAGAACGTATCTTGCTTTAAGGCAGGCTGTGCTTGGTTCTAATGAACACCATGGCTACAATTGTATGTCATTCATGCATTCTTATTTTCTAATGGGCCTGCATTCCTGGCTCTGGTAGGTGAATTAACATAGCGGTTCTGATGTAGATGCGCACAAAAAAACCAAACATGCTGTGAGAAAGTCTTGAGGAATCTCTTCCAGCTCAAATCTTTATAGCTGAGTTTTTACGAGGGGATATGGTATGTGTTGGTGGTGTGCTGCAGGTGCTGCGAGCAGCTGGTTGAGGATGCCTTAATCAAAACCCATCAGGAGGCAGAAATTGTGGAGAGAAACGCAGAAGGAAAGAGACTGTGTGAAATAGCGAAGATGTCACTTAAAGTATGAGGAAACAAAGTAGATGGAGAAGGAGCGTGAAGGCTGAAATTAAGTGAGGAGAGATTAAGGTGCGACTGATGAAGGAGGTTGCGGGACAGAAGAGGGAAGGGGATGACGGACAGATGGAAACAGAGAGAGGGATGAAAAGCACAGGGAGTGAGAGGGTGAAATGAGCCAGACACTTCAGAAATCACCTGCTTCAACAGCACATGTCCAGCTGATAGAGAGAAGCCCTATATCTACCAACAGCTGTGTTGTTAATTCATCCTAAACCAAAATGTTTCAAACGTGACACACACACACACACACACACACACACACACACACACACACACACACACACACACACACACACACACACACACACACACACACACACACACACACACACACACACACACACACACACACACACACACACACACACACACACACACACACACACACACACACACACACACACACACACACACACACACACACACACACACACACACACACAGAAGTGAAGAAGTGTCTCTTTGACCTCCAGCTTGGTGTGGTTCACTTGATCTGAACTGCCACTTTTTTGTAAAGCTAAAAGCCTGTTGCCAATGAGGGGATTGAGAAAGAAAACTTAAGTATTAGACACTCACAGCCCAGATGAATTCAATATTTCTCTCAAATTAATGACTATGGCTATTCAGTTTGAAAGCCTTTTTGGTAGTCTGACATGTTAATTAAATTTCTTTTTATTAGCCCATTAGTAGAAACAATGTATCTTTCAGCAGTGTATAATTACTTATAAATTCAAGCATTTGTTTCGCAGTTTCCTTTTGTCTTTGATTCTCTTTAAAAACATTTTGAATTCACTCGCTGCTGTGCATTATTTATTTATTCATGCAAATACTGAACTGTCTTTTTCATTTATTTTGTATTAATGAACCATCTGGTTTATTTGGGTTTCAGTCATTATTAGTCATGCACCAAAGCATCCTTTATAAGTCTGACAAACTTGTTTACAAGTATTTATTAGAACTGAGACCTCAGTCTAATATCATTTTTTGGAAAGAATTTAAAACCAAATCATTTGTATTGAGCTGCCTGTTAGTCAAGGTGATGGCTGTCTTTCTCTTCATTGGCAGAGAATATATTGAAATACAATTTTAGTCTCATAAAAATGTATGTAAATGGTTCATCACAGCCAAATCTCTAAGATGTGTTGCCATTATAAATACTCTGAATTGCTGCTGATCCAACAGATTCTGCTGTATTTGTTTAGCTCTGTGTCTATCACATGACAATCCTAAGGGAGGAAGAACTCCTGCATTCTCTTCTTCATCACTTTGTCTAGAGTACAATAGGTCAAATATCATTGCATGCCTAGACACACAAACACAGAAAACCCCCCATTGTGTTCATTACCAAAAAACACATGGCTGTCCCTAGGGAGCACTTTGTTTTGAATTTCTCCTTTAGGAGATCATAAAGAAACACACAGACACGCACAGACACACATACACACACGTACACACACACACCAAAGGAAATGCAGGTTTTCTGCTGTGCGGGCCTATTAAGGAAACATGGGTCTTAGTGGCCTCTGCACCTGTCATTGTGTTTACAATACCCCTGAGAGAGAGGACAGGGGACCAGTCGTGGGAGAAGAGAAGTGTAGCAGGAAGTTGACTGATAGAGGAGAGAATGGGTTGAGTTGAAAGCAGGCCACTCACAGTCGGTGGAGGAAGGTTTGTATGTTTGGATAGGTAAGGGGGTGGCACCAAGGTGCTGAGTAAGCACGTCTCTGTTGTCTCTTTCAGGAGACGAGTGTCATCATCAATGCGTTCCTTTCAGCACCTCAAACACAAACACATTAAACTCTCTGTCCCTGTGTGTGCTTCGCTGTCCAACATCCTGTCTCCAAGGAGTTTCAAAGTTACTTTGGTCCCAGGCAATGACAATTAGCAAATATAAAAAAGGAAAAATGTGTTTAATAGATTTGTGAACAAATTCTTAACATACAACACTTTGCAAGAGATGGACATTAACACACGATATTACTACCATTACTACGACAAACATCGTCATATAAATGTTCAACTAAGGTAATGCTTTGTCTGTAGAAAGTATTTTCAACAGCTCAAGTGTCCAGAAACTTTTCTATGATCCACAACACAATCCAGTCCAGAACACAACTGAGTATATATGGTTTAAATTATATCTCCTGTTCGGTGGCCCGTGGGGAAAAACATTTGCATTCCAGCATCAATATAAAAAAAAGGTAAAATGAAGATTGTCTGAGTGTGATGCTCAGAGTACTTTCCCCTCATTTTTCATATGAGATAGATAATTCCCCGTCCGCACAGATGGTTCTAGTTTGAGTCATTCCTCACCTTTCTAGATAAGAGAGGGTCTGCAAAACATTTCAGAAAGCCCTGGACACCCATAAACATCCATAATGTCCTTATTTAAGGAACCAGTGAGAACCTGAATGGATCAAATATTACCTATAACAAATTGTCTCGGTCCAAGCATTGTTTTAATCTTTACAAAGATAGGCAGGAACAGTAGCATTGTGATTTGTGCTATAAACGGTTGCTTCTGAGTTGAAGGCTCTTAGCTTCTCAGAGTAAAAACTTGGCCTGTAGAAAATGTAACCCCTAAGCTTCAGTAAACTCAAGAAGGAAAATCACAAGGTCCCCCTTCAAATGTAAAAGTGAATATATAAATATAGAGAAAAAGAAAGAAAACAATGAGGGAGTTAATGAATGTGAATGTTTTGTGTGTGTGTGTGTGTGTGTGTGTGTGTGTACAGGTGTGTTGCTGAGTGCTCTGTCTGACCTCCTCTCTGCGTTCAGAACTACGTCTCTGTATGTACCACCGGATCTTGGCCTGTTGAGATTTGGGGATACATTCGAGGAAGGTGGAGTTGCTCTGCACCCCATAATGGACTGTCTCCTCCACCCGTCCCCCAACAAGACCTGCAGAAAACACGACTTATTGAACCGAACTCTTTTCCCCGTTTATAAAAAAAAAAAGGTTTATCTTGCAAGTATCCTCTCTAGACTTGTTAAGTAATGAATTTATCTGTTTCTTGACATTTTTGTTTACAGCTTGCAGGGAAAAACAGATTTTTTTTAAGTAGACGGATAAAGGCTGTACTTCTTAAAAGAACACATTTTACATACCGTCTTCGGTGTCCCAGCACTGGCTGGCTGGGTCTCCATGCTTGATGTCCTGTCTTCTGGCTCGCCTGGAAAACAAACACACAGAGTGTAAATAGATTACAAGAGAATGGAAATACATATTTGAATGAAATGTGAGACAGTGCCAGCAACCATATTTTCTCATACAAATCATAAAATAAATATTTGTTTCACATTCAATAAAACTAACAAAGAGTTTTATTTGTATTGCTTAAACTGTTGTGATAACACATTGAGAGCTGTTTTCCGAGTTTTTGTTTTGCGAACTTCAGGGGGAGTTCATTTGAATTTCAGCAGTAGGGATATAATTTTACTGATCTCAAATTGCTTAGAAAAGTTATAAATAAATTCTGTATCCCATCCTCTGTGAATTGGAGTATTCTTAAGTGTAATGGGCTTTTCCTTGGCCTTGACCCATTCTAAGTTTAATGAATTGTGGGCCAGTAGTTTTATTCAATGATCCTGCTAACAGAAAGCCGGAAACATTACCTCGGTGTAGGCGTACTGGAGAAAATAAGTTAATAAAAAACACCTTCTCACATCTCAAAATGGGGTCTGATCTTAAATTGTAAAATAGTGGAAAGAATGCTATAGTAGACATTTGAAGAAGTGGCCTGAATATTACCAAAAACAATTTCAGAACCACTTAACATGTGATTTAAGGTGACCTCTGATTACCATTAACCTTCAGTTTTTACCTCCAGTTAACCTGTAAAACGTTATGCAATTACACCACAACTTCTGAAATCACTCGCTCTACTATTGAGTTATTTATTTCCTGCAAAAAAGTTAAGAGTAAAAATGGTTAAAAAAATTTATTCAAACAATGTTTCTTTGGCCTCTAGCTCGGTGACGCTCACTTGGGCTCCTTCAGTTTGTATTGATTTCACCTCCTCCACCTCCTGAGTCCACTGTGATGGGACATCTGTGGCCTACACTCACTGACACCGTGGAGATCATCTTTCAAATAGCTCTGGAAACCAAACGCAGGAACTCCACTGCTCCACAAACTATAACAGCATCCCCACTGGCCAATAATATGGCATTGTGACCTCTATCTGTAGGGTATATATTCTGTAGAGCAAGCACACAAACAAAACACACACATGCAGTACACACACGTATGTGTTTTTTCACCCAAGAACTGAACTGTAGAGGTATGGAATGACAGTAGCATTAATCAGTTGAGGAGCAGAATCTAAAACCAATGCCTCAAATGGACTAATAGCCTTTGGCGAGGAAAAATGCTGAATATGTGAAGACAACCAAAATAGAAAACATATTTAACAAGAACTATGAACTTTGCCTGACAGTCCAAGAATACACACACACACACACACACACACACACACACACACACACACACACACACACACACACACACACACACACACACACACACACACACACACACACACACACACACACACACACACACACACACACACACACACACACACACACACACACACACACACACACACACACACTTCGTGTGGTTCACTTGATCTCCTTTACTTTGTTTTGACTGTCAGCAGCATTGTTGTGGTTTAGCTCTCTGTTTTTATGGTTATATGTCAGGTGATATAAAGCAGTATACACCTAAATAACTCTGTTCAGTGGGTACATAACCATGAACATTTGAGCACAATTTACCATGGCCTGTCATTATTCTTACGAAGTTCACGAGTCAACAACAGACTACTTCATGGTCAATCCTGAATGTGCAAAGTTACAAATTCCCTACATGTTTGCTGTGAAAGCTGTGTATCCATTTAGTGGCTATTAACCAAAAATTGATTATAAAGAAACTTTTTCATGCTTTGGTTAATGCTTTATACAATAGTGAATTTTCAAGACTGTATCATACCTCTTGGATGCATGGACGTATTGTGAACATGTGTGTCCGTCCCAGGCGCAGTAGGGGTCTCGAGCCAGGCAGCACTCAGCACAGGCTTGGCCATACAGGTGACATCTACTGAGTGAAACTTGGGCTAGCCCTTCACTTGAGCCCACATAGAGCTTTTGCTATAATGAAACACACACCACACTTTTCTTTAGGGAAGGTAAACATACATATTCAATTTCTAGTTCAAATTAATTATTTAGAGAGGAAATTCATTTGGTTAGATTATGCAAAACATGGACAAAGAAAATTATGATAGTTTTTTCCTGTGCAGATATTTATTCATCACAATTGCAACATGTATATTTAGCTAAAAATCTTAACAAAAAAAAACAAACAACGAGATTCAAGGATGTTCTTAAAAATGTCAGTAAGGACCTGCTCTGACTCGCCTGAAGTTATGGAGATTCCTGGGCTGAACTTCCAAACAACATTGTGAAAACACCAGAGAGTATGCACGTATAGACACACACACAGGGTGAACACTGCTGGAGATTTATGGAAGCAATGATTGGAGTTGAAGTGTCTACTGACACCCCTGACCCTAAGATAATGAGGCAGGGTAAGGAGAGAGAGCGACAAAAAATGGCTAAGAGAGAGGGTAGAATTGAATAGTTGAATGAATTGGGTAAAAGACCTACAAACACAACTTGAATGCCTATAGAATGATAAAAGCAGAAACTAGTGTTGGAAGAGTGTGTGATCAAAATAGACAAGAATGACACCGAACCTGTTTAGAAGACATCTCCATACTGAGGATTGGAGTGGGAACCTGCAAAAAGTAAAACAAACAGCAGTCACCAGCTTTATCACCTCAACCAATTTAAACATTGATGGAGTACTTTGAGTAATATATGAGTTTGTTGATAAATAACTTCGAAAAATGCATCAGTGGTGCCAAGTTTTTAACTGTGCATGATGAATTAACTGTCCCATGGAAGAAAGCTAGAGAACAGTTGGCATCGTTTATCAAAAGGTTGAATGAAAGTGTGTGTGTCTGTTTCTGTATTTGCGTGTGTACACAAACCTGGAAAATTTGAAGTTCTTCGAGCACCACTTCCTCTGTTGGCCAATTCTCCTGAGTGATGCTCACCACTTTGAGGATTGAGCCGGCATCTACGGCAAAAGGGGTGACTGAGATGAATCAAGCAAACCACACAAAATCAATTTCCCATTCAAAAGTGAATCATGTGAACCGGCCAGGTATGAACATTGTATTGTAGTTGTATCAATAACATAAGCACTTTTGGTCCTTAAATGTACTCTTCTTACTGTTCTTCTCTAAGGAACTGACACATTTCACAGACCTTATTTTCAGAAATACTGTGTTAAAATAGTACCTTAGTAAGGATAATGGATCCAACTACAACCTAAAGTTCATAAATCTTTCTAACCACTATACCATAATGGCATCAGGAAAAAAAGAAATCTATGGCTGATGAGAATTTATAGTAGTTTAGTGCCCTCTGTTGGTTAAAGGTAGAACTCCATGTGAAAACTGAGAGGAGAGGTAGGTTTCTCACCTGTGCCCAGAAACATGACCTCATATTGTCCATCCTCTGCCAAAACTCTGTCCACCACGATCTGAGTCAGAGTGTAGTCCACTCGGACTTGTGTGAACACGGGTCGGCCAGTCAGAGGATACACAGAGCGATACATGAGAGGGTGGAATCGAATGAAACTGACCACCTCATCTGGGAAGTCTTTGGTGGTCTTGATCCTTGGATCATACGTTTTGCTGGGACACTGAAGCACAACATGTTGATCTTTAGCAAACATTTTAAAATGACATGACGTCTTAAATCTATGAGTGTCTTTTGAGAGTATGAGTATTCTTTCCATATTTCTTTTCACCTAGTGGTTTGTGCCTACAATGTAATGGTGCATGCCGCCCTCTGGTGGTCAAATGCAGAACAGCAGAAGACAAAACCCATCTGGAACATCCGTGTCACCCCAGCTCCCCATGCTGTATATATTATAGCTGAAACAGCTGCACACCTGAAGCATACATTGAATTCCCCTTTCATCCCTTTCCTTCCCTTGATTACATTTGGTAAACAAAATAAAACAAGAGTCTGATTAACATGTTGAGTAACCTCTTCAAAGCAAAAGTGATGTCATACATCATGCGCAGATGTGAGCATGCATGACCCTATAGTATCATGAACATTTCACTCTTTGAATACAGTACTTTTAAATTAGGCCATGTTTATTATTCTGTAATTACATTGAGGATTATTTTTCAACTTGTGAATAGAAAATCAACTTTAACTTTTATTCCCTTCAGTGGGCAACCTACCGTTCCAGGACGGGGATAGGGTATCCTTCCCTCATATTCTACCCATCGGTGGTCGGGCCCCTCCTTGTGGGCGTAGGGTCCATTAAACACAGCTCTTATGTCCGCCATGCTGTACACACACACCGCTGAGCCACGGAAAATTGAGCTGAGAGAAGAGGAAACAGGTTAAAGAGAAACTGCCATTGGTGGTGATGATAATATGATAAATACTTAACTTACCTGGAGGTGGTGAACACTGCATACACTTTGGGGTTTTTGTCATCTCTGGTAGGAAGCATAAATATGTCCTCTATTTGAAAAAGTGGGAGCAAGATGAAGGTAAATTGTTTGTTTAACTTTATCTGCACAGAAAATACTTTTCTACCACTGTCCCACTGCAGAGAAATGTATCGGCTTAGATTTCTACATTTTAATCCTACAATCACTTACGAAGTTCATCGAAGTGTGTGTCCACTCCGTCCGGTCCAGGGATGGAACATACAAGTCTGGCTTTGAGGAAGGTGGTCCATTTATTGGTCAGACTCCTCAGCCCACCCACATCATTCTGAAACACAACCACAGTACCTCTTAAAAAACCAGACAGACAACCACACATAATAAATACACAATTTGTACTTTACCACAAACCCACTGTAATCAATCTATTGGTTTTGCATACAGGCCCACAGCATCACAGCCTGACTCAGATTTCCTACGCTAATAAGGAAAATAAACAGGTAAACCGCATGCCGCTGGTATGAATTTGTTTATTTTACCAGCACAAAGGAGACCTACTTGTTAGTATAAAAACAGTCTGGAGTAATTGAAAAGGGAAAGGACGAGAAAGAGAAAGACAGGAAAACAGAGTGCCGACAATAAAGTAGAGACCTTTAATTAGCAATTGCAAGAGCATCCAAGCACACCTCTTTGTATTGAGTAGAAAACTTAAGAGATCCTCCCCATTACATTTGGATTGTTCACTAACTTAGTTGTACAGGAAAGGCTGTTATAGTTCAACCCACAAAAACACACTTGTGTTTAGGAAACACAAAATGGAAGCCCTTAATGAGGATGTTTTACAATGTTGATAATCTCCAAAATGGATTGAAGTGAAGTGCTCTTACTTCTTTGATTAATGAAAGTAAAGGAAAACACCAACAAAGAGAGGGAGAGAGATAGCTAAAAGAGTAAGAAAAGGCCCGTAATCCAAAGGAATGTCCTTCTAGTCTGCCTTACAGCTTACTCCCAAGTCATAAACATACTGAAGGCTTTTTTCTAAGAATGTAGCAATAGGCCTCCGAATGCTAATAGCAAATTGCTGTGTGGGCTAGTCCCTATTTGAATGACTAATGCTACACTGTACTTTACACTAAAGGTCCCCCATTATGAATATGTTCTGTCCTCTGTCAGCTTTGCAGTGCCATTCAAGCTAACAGTTGTTTTGTCCTCCTGACAAATATAACTTAATGGGCGCTGAAAACCCCTCAAATGTCCTGCAGCAACTAACAACTGAACAGATACTTTTTCTGTTTTCAAAAATGGTTGTGTTTGAATTTGAAGTTTTGCATTGCATTGCTAGAAAGAGACATTTCAAGGATGACATGTAACTCTTTTTCCAGTAGAGGCTGTATGCTCTGACTGTAAGTTGCATTGGACAAAAGAAACATCTACCAAACTAACATAGTCTCGTGTAATGTAACGGAACCACACAAAATAGCCTCTCTTTATCACCCTTTGAATAGATAATACATGCAAATCTGTTGGCGAAGGGAATAATACAATGAGATGGTGCAAATAAATCGATCTCGGTGACAATGTAGGCAGCAGACCTGAGAATACTCTGTCAGCAGGGCACAAAGAGGCCAAAACATGATTTACTCCCTAACAGACTCTTTTGAATCACTACAAAAGGAGAATGTATCAGGAAGGGGGGACCAAAACCCCTTCTGTAGTGGTAACCACAAAGACCCTAAGCCCATCAGATCACTATAGGAGTCATGACTCCCTCCTGCTGTTTTCCTCTATAGTCCTACCTACTTTATCTTACATGTACCACTTCATACATTGATATTACTAACTGGGTCCCATAGTCTATGTACTGTAGAAGTAGCCTTGTTTGGGCTTTAACCCTCCCCTTTCCCCACTACCTGTCCTCCCATATGTCATATCTTCACCACTGTGCCTCTGTATACCTTTGCACTATCCTCATCCCTCTTGTGTAATATCTCACCTTGCACACACGAGCCACTCGAGACAGGATGCTCTTGTCATTGCCTTCCCACGAAACCTCGCGGAAGAAGAAGTATATCTTATCATCATCTGGATTGTAGGTGTCTGCAATGGGATGAGCCGATATAAACCTGGCCTCTGAAGCAGGGAGAGAAGAAAAGAAAGGGGGAATTGTTCAAAAAAGTCAGGTAATGGATTTGCCATGAGCTGCTGCCTTGAGGTGGGATTAACACTACACTTAGAACTTGTTTATTTACATCCTTTCAATATGTTTTCAGAAAGGTCGGACCTATTATGATGTCTTTTAAGTGAGCTTATGCATAGGCTGCATGTAAATCTTCAATTTGACGTACAGTTTGATACGTGGGCTAATGCAGTCATTTGCCAGGATATTTAGGTTAAGCAGTAAATAAAAGCAAACTGAAAAGTAAAGATCTAAAAAAATGTTTTATAAAGATTAACATGTAGATCAACAGTTTTGCCCATTTACACATCGAACAGACACAAACAACATTAGCATTATGTTTAAGTTGTGTTTCTGTGCACCCAATGGATTAAGACCAACATAAACTCTCCTACCTGCTCTGTTCCTCTGAGAAAGATCGCTGCTAAAGGTGCTGCAGTAAATATTACAAATAAGTGTTTTCTAAGTTAACACATTAGAAAAACAAATTCTGAGATTGATCAGTGATTACTGTTTGATGCTGTTGCACAGTGTGACAGGAAGAACAATGCATACTAGATATGATGTTGGAAGTAACATTGATGAAAGGAGACAATCAATAGCATGTTGTCCTCATTTTCCTGACTCAGGCTGGAACAAGTCCAAAGACTTAAGTGTTGCAGTGAAATGACTTCACTTTAGCTCAACCCCTACAATCAGAGCCAAACACCAGAGGGTGATTCTCCAACTGGAACAGCTTAATGAACGCTGCTAACACACGCAACAGAAGGTCATTGTTAGTCCTGCAGCATTGGAAAGAAGTAACAAAGACTCAGAGGCACAGAAACACTGCAAGAGGTGACGTATTCTCTCTCTCCCTGCCTGCCCTGCGCCAACACAAGCAGACCACACACACCTATAGAGAGAGGGAGACGTAATTAGTCCAAATATCTCTGAATGCGTGGTTGGGAAATGTGGAGACCATGTGTTAGGATTTAGATCCCGTTGACGACTGTTGATACACGACAACCCATCAGTGGCTGTAAAACCCTTGAGACTGGAGATGTATACACAGAGAGAAGTTTCTCTCCTCAGTGATGACTGGGCATGTCCGTGTGTGTGTAAATGTGTGTGTGGCTTTGTGGTTGTGTGACTAAGCTTGTGAATTTTGTGGCACACTGTAAATTTCCCCGTAGGTGCGGTCCCTGTTCAGCTATGGCATTCATATAAAAGTTGCAGCTAAATGAATAAGTGGGCTGTTTCCTCCGCATTGGAATGTCAATAACCATCCGGAGGGCACAGAGAGGCTCTTTGTATCAGTGGAGAGGCTGGAAGTTTGCAGAAAAAGCAATAACAAGTTTTGAGTGCACTCAGCGTGCTAATGTGGATATGTGCAAGCATGTGCGTACCATTGATCCAGTATTCTTCAGACATGTCAGTACGTATGTAGTGCTGGTCAGGTGGAGGGCCGAGGGAGCGTGTGAACGTTGTGTCTTTGCCCAGGAAGTCTGATGATGTGCCAGCATACAGGTACTGATCTAGATTACAGAGAAAGGTCAATCGATCATTACATTAGATGTGCAGAAAATATATCTGCACATATTAAATATAATTGTACATGAAAAGTCAAATAGCAGTAGCCTCTCACAATCTAATTAAACATGTACACCAGAAAAAAATCATTCATAAAAATGATTTAACAGTTTCCATTTATTGTTAGCTCTTTCCATTTTTGATTGACTTACCTCAATGAACTCATCTACAAAAACATTTCAAGAAACAAACATGTAAAGGAGAGATAAGGCTCAAAGGCACTTGTTGTTTTCAAGTCTCTGCCAAGTGACTGTGTTGCTGCCTAGGAAATGTCTACTTGCTTTGCTTTCTTAAGCAAAATAATTTACCGAAAAGTGCCAGGAAAACAGACACATGACAAATGCAAATGTACTCAAACAGCCGAGTAGAGACTTAAGGAGAAACATCATTTATTCCTGGTTTAATGGTGCGTGAAGCCCAACAAATCTGGTGCGGGACAGATAAGGCCAAAAAGGCCTGTGTGATGGCTTAACGTACCTGTGAGGACCGAGGTGAATGGCTGCAGGGGATCAAAAGGACACTTCAATCTGCCAGACTCCACTGTACTCGACAGCAGTTGGAACACGCCATCCTAAGAGAAAGTTTCACAAAATGAAATCCAAATCCTGACCTTGAGTCAAAATTAATTATTGCTGAGGTTCTCATTCTCATGTGTACTTTACCTCTCTGCGGCCAGTAATTTCAATAAAAGCACAGGTGGGGTGGAAGGAGCCTGTCCCACAGCCATAAACATGTGTTCGATTGTAGTTGTGGAGGACCCTTACAAAGTTAGCACACTCCAACTACGACAAGCAGGGACATAAAAAAGAGCAATGATGAACTATTATAAGAATGATGAAGAGATGATATGATTTGAAATAGTCAAGTACTTACATTTGCATTTTTTCCTGCCAGTTTGCACATATCGACTCGGTCCCGGGGAGCAGGCCAGTTAATCTAATGACAGATAAAAAAAATGAAGAATCTTTTCACATCTCATATGCTAAACACATCCTCACACGGTTATTTTCCAAGTATATGTAACAATAATTCAGGTTTTTAAGATCATGTTTCAGACAATGTCATTAACATATTAATTACATTTCTGCCAGGATGTTGAAATGCAATAACACCTTTTTTTAAATAATGAAAGAACAATAAACACGTTCAAGCTGCTGAAGGTTCAGAAAGCAGCTACACGACTTCTCATAACATCCAAAAAGGGGGGTGCATAATACTCATGTTTTAGTATCTTTAATCTCTACACTGGTTACTTGTGCACTTTAGAGTAGAATATAAGATTTCATGGATCAATTTAATGGGCTCTCCTGAGTAAGCTCATGACCCCATAACCTTAAATGAGCCTAAGTGCAGCTCACAATCCTCAAGATAGTCCTTTGTAGTGGCTCTTAAAGGCTCAACACAAGGGGAGGCCAGGCCTTTGCCATGAGGGCCTCCCAACTGAGGAACAAAGTACCAGAGAAGTACAGGCACGATAGTTCTTTATTCAATACATAATCCCTTTTAGCGGCAGAATATTATTTCTGTTTCCCTCTGAACTGTTGTTTTTTAATTTTGCATTGTACTCCCCCTTGGTCTGTACAAAGTTCCAGTGTAATATTGAAAGTGCTATATAAATAAAATGAGCTCTGCAAAATCTTCACTCCTCACCTCTCTCTGTGACAAGTTGAGGATTATTAAAAAGCTGATCCAAGTTGTACGATAATTTTACAGCTCCAGGTGCTGGTACAAGAGAGCTATGGACGTATAAAATCAGTGTTCCCCATCTTGTTCACACATGTGTTATAACAGGCTTAAGTGCTTAGCGTGTTTCCTCCCCTAAATCCTACCAAGGAGCGCTATCGCCAAACATATTCATTGGTCTACAAACACTTGCATAATTATTAAAACATCTTATGATTCCATATCAATGCATGCCGCAAGGAATTCATAAGAAAAGCCACTGTTACAACATGATGTGTCGACTGAGTACGGTGTGGGGCCTGTAAAGGTCTTAAAATGGTTTTAAAGTTCAGAAAATGAAGTAATCAGTGGCACAGTTTAACCACAGCATATTGGGATTGTTAAAGACTGAAGTAAAACATTTAAAACATAGCAGCTATGTCCTGCAAATCAAGGTAGAAACAACTGGGAAGTTTTTTTTTTGTTCGTATTTCAGTACCAGAGGGTCCCTATCTTCGAGGTATGCCTCTTCATTAACTGATAAACAACAAGATTGCTTTTCTAGATCATATTCACGGTCAAGGGCTGGTCCCAGAGGGCAAAGAGAATTACACTTTTGGTGCATAACTCCCTGGCATCAGTAACAATAACCATAGAGGCAACAAAAAGATAACACCTTGAGAGCAAGACTAAGAGTTAAAATAACCAGATACAAA
This sequence comes from Eleginops maclovinus, assembly GCF_036324505.1. NCBI lineage: Eukaryota > Metazoa > Chordata > Actinopteri > Perciformes > Eleginopidae > Eleginops > Eleginops maclovinus. The sequence goes on along the minus strand of NC_086350.1, from coordinate 14,000,924 downwards.
TCAAATAAACACACAGTCATCCCACTTGCGGATCAACCTCAGCTGCATAAACACACACTCACATTTACAAACTTTAACATGTGGCATCTGTCAAAATGCATTTGTGTGTTTGTGTAAGTGTGAGTGTGTGTAGTCCATAAAAGTGTTTATACTTGTGCGTGTGTCCTCCATCATGGTGACCCTGACCTCGCCCGACAGACAGTTTCAGACTGTGACTGAAAGGTGAGCTCTTCTCTTAAACAAAACACGTCAGGGTTCAATTCAGCTTTGCAACAAATGGGGGGGGGGGGAACTTACATCACCCCAATTAATGGCAAGCCTCATTTAGGGGTCATGTGCTGAAGCATTTCATGTCTAATACTGAGCTGTTGACAGTAAATAACAGAGCATATTAGGACGTTTGAATGTCTAAATACTGGGTACTTTTACTCAGTGGGGAGCAGATACTCCATCTCCTATTGAAACTTGAATTTCATAGACCACCATCTGGTCAGAAGGTGTTAGGGATTCTTAAAACACTTCAAAATATACCAAAACAACTTGTCATGAATAACAAATGGCCGCAACAGTGACATACTCAAAAACTATTGTTTATTTATTGCATTTCATTCTTTGACCTGTATTGTTTTATATTCTTGTATATAATTTGCATATTCTGTATAATTCACAACATGGTTTACCTTTCTTGGGGCTCTGGCCAGGTTGTCAGGGTCAAGCAGGTAGATGTGATCCCTGGCTCCCAACAGAAGACGACCTCTCTCCTCATCCAGCAGCAGCGAGTGGGAGTGGAGGCCATCGGAGGGGCCCAAAAACAGAGATACACTGCCGGCTTGCAGCAGATCTGGCCCAGAGAGAGCAAAAGAAAGACATTGACACAAACAAAGAGATTAATAAATCTCTGCTGTACAATGTGCTTATGTACATCTAAAAATGCACCATCTAGTATTGCATTACACTATGTTGGAAAAGTTATTTGAGCAGGATTAGGCTGTCAAGTTTAATTTTTTCTCTTCAGTTCATTCATCCTAAAGACAAGCACTGGGTTTCCTCTTACAGAAAAGAAGACAAGTCTTGGCTAGAACTAAAATGTGACTAATCCAATGTGGTTTAACACCTTAGCTACACATGCTAATAGAGAAGAGATACAGTAGCAGACACATTTAACAGCACACTACTTTGGTGCATGCATGATCAGATATCTTCATCAAGCTTTTTTCATAGCTGCTTAATAAACCATGAAAAAATATTTTTGTTGAACAGAAGCTTTTAAAATGAGGTTTGATGTACACTAACATGTCTGCCTTTTAGTTCTTTCCTGACAAAAATGACTGAACATCCTCAGAAAACATGGATTTAGCTGTTCCATAGGCCTGTCATGGGTAATGTGGGATTAGATCATGATAAGAGCAGGTGGAATACCTGGTGCTCACCCATAAGCTGATGATGCAGTTTGCTTTTGACTTCTTTATGATTTATAGTGTTACATTTTAAAGCTGTATAAAAAATATAAAATATATGGTGTAAATAGGTTCTGCAGTTTCACTTTGACTAACAGGTTCCATTTCTGGGAGCTGAACCCTGACTACATTCTCAGCCCAGTACTGTGTCCTTGATCTCCTTGATCTGAGTAAATCTATTCTATCACCAGGCTCTTTTCATTGCGCCAGTATAGCAACATGCCTTGAATAAACACAGGCTCAGTGTGGGGGAGTCCTTTGGGAGTCACTCTGAAAGGATTGACATTGTGATTACCCTCTTGGTGTGAAGGATTGGAGAGGTTACCAACCTTCAATATTTTAACTTCTAGGACCCCTCCAAACCACGCAATCCTGCTTTAATACCACCTCCTTTACACACGCTCACACACACAGCACTGCCACATGCTCATATCTCTCACCCCTGAACATCATGCCCCCAGCAGACTAAACCTCACAGAGAGATTAGGCCTTCTAGCCTTTGGCTAACGCTAATCTGCTCTGTAAACACGTAGCACTATGAGCCCATTCAAACAGCATGCTTAGCTGTTGCCGCTTACTATAGTGGTCCACACCTTCTCCCAGAGAGGAGAGCCCTCATTCCCCTTAACAGCTGACGATTAGCTCTTCTGCTGGAGCTCTGAGGCACTCTCATCCACACATGTATTTGAGTAAGACATCACCATGTTGGCTTGCTGCCAACAGGTTTCTGTTCCGCTGATGAATTAGATTTAATGTCTGCTATTGAAGAAGAGCAGACCATCTAACAAAGGATGAGTAAGGTAATGCTTCATCATCCGCATTGCTCCCTTTTGTTTGAAGGTTGATTTTGATACAAGGGCATTGAAGTGGAAAAGATGTACATTGCTGCAATGATGCTGTATATAAATCTGCCATATGGCTGGAAGAACAGTCACGCCATAAGAATTCCCTACCTCTTAATGTGCTCTGCGTTAGGCTAGCTAAGAGGAGGCTGTATTTTTCACATGATTATGTCTTTGTTCTCTGTTTATTAATATGCAGTATATGAGGTTCTGTACTGGTTTCAGAAGACACAGAGTAGCATCACAGCCAATTATGTTTATAAGAACTTATAAATAAAGAAACCATTGCTCATGAACTTTTGCACAGCCAGATGTATCACTGACATGAGTTATGATGTGTGGTTTCTAAGAAAATTAGTTAGTTAAATACTGTAGCGTTATATTGTGCAACTTTGCACTATGAGGAAACTGTCCCTTAAATTGTGCTTCTACTCTACATTTTGACTTATAAAATGTAGCCCTGGAGAAATACACACCACAAGACTTATGACAGATTGCAACGATGTAATTAAGTACTTTTAGTCACACATTAGGAACAAATTCATCACAATAATCTGAATGTGCAGCATATTAAAAGTATTTGAAACCGATTTGTAAGAAGGCCTCGATGTATATGATGTGGCTCTGAATGAAACTTGAACTTGTCTTTTTAAAGAGGAGAGTTCATAAGTTTGGAGTAAAAGGCAGTTGTTTTGGAGGTGTTCACTCAATCAGGGATGATTGTGCTTTGATCGTTTCACCCTTCACTCATTGTAGCTGTGTTTTCACTGGGGGCGTGATGTGATGTTAGAAGAGTGATCACTGCATGGTGGTGTTGCTTTTGAACAGCGTGCACTGATGAGACCATGACAAGTTATGTGTGAATGATGTGTGCATTGGCTTGGCGGTGATTTTGCTTTTGATGGTTTGTTCTTCACCAAAAATGGACATTGTTCTACAGTTGTTAATCTGGTGTCTTAAAGAAAACCATTACATTCTCAGAAGGCCTCTTGAGTCAACAGCAAATTGTAGTTACCCGCCCTGATAGTCAAAGCCAAGAGACACACCCAGATACAGTATCAAAAAAGTTTTCTCAGATATATGGCCCTATTAAAATGCTATGTGAAATAATAAAGTGCTTTATTTTATTATCTGGTGGGTTTGGAAAAAAATGAAATGAGACAAACCGTAGAGCTAAATGCTAGAATTACTGCTGAGTAAACACTATCCATAGCAATCATTACTCCTTCAGCTACTTACATATATTTAAGGTGGACACCTGGGACATCCATGTGTATCTATTTTCAGCCATGGGTTTTGGAAGCCTTTGACCAGAAGGCTTTGGAGGTTAAAGTAGAGTGAGTTTACGTTTAGGCCACAGTGGGGATTGAATTTTATGGAGCAAGACTGAAGTTCATTTGTGTGGTTTCTGGCAGTTGATACAAAGCATAAGGGATGGAGACTTTGAAGTAAAGTTTGCTCTGGAGTTTAGGATGGGTTTTAAGGGGAACCATAATTCAGCTTTTCTCCGGTGGCACAAAGCAAACAGTTCACGCAAAACTAAACATATATTGTAGTGCACATTGCCGACTAATATGCACACAGCAGCTTGAACGAGAGTCTCCAATGGACAGAGAGCATCAACATGAACAGTTACTCTGCATGATTGTATTGTATGAGAGTAAAAGTTACATAAAATACAGCACATTTTAATAACTGATTGCAATTTGGAGTTATACGGTTATGTCAAGATAGTGCATGTTTGCCAAAAGGTGACCAGGGAACATTCTCATACCCATCTAACTTGACAAACAGGGAACTAGGAGGTGGGCTATTAGATCCATAATTGAGTCTTATAGCTCGTACTCTACTTTACAGTGTTGTTTCAAAGACCATTTACTTTAACAGCACAACTGAGTGTAATATTCTCTCTTTTTACTCTTTCCTCTTGGCAGTGTGCACACAACCGCAAGAGAAAGAGAGACACGTGGAAACCAATTTTACAAGGAGAGACAGAGAAGGGAGAGACAGAGAGAGAGAGAGAGAGAGACAGAGAAGGGAGAGAGAGAGAGAGAGAGAGAGAGAGAGAGAGAGAGAGAGAGAGAGAGAGAGAGAGAGAGAGAGAGAGAGAGAGAGAGAGAGCTAGACAAGGCCTTTGAAGATGCACATTGAATGTCTGAAAAGCTTACAGGGAAAAATGTGACAACAAAAGAACATTTGGGAAAATCAAAAGTGTAACTCAATAGAGTCATAACGAGTATCTCATATATACAATAACTACAGCGAGGTGCAAAGGTTGCTAGCACTCAATTACCCAAACTTTATTTTGTTCAAGCTGCAATCAAATGCATTAAGGTCAATGTTAATTATGGAACAACATTTAAATCTCAGACAAATCAAAACTATTTCTTACCTTTATAGTTGAGTTTGACCCTGGGGACAGTTTGTTTGATGCTTGCTCCAAAAGGGAGGGTGGCCAACAACATCAATCCTACTAATGTGAACCCTGGATGGAATAGTACCTTAATCCTCTTCCTTTTGCTGCCATAATTACTGCCAGACATGCAGTGTAGAGCCCCAACTTCATTCAGACTCTGATTAACAGAGTCCCCTTTCTTCATGGTGTGTGGAGTGGTCTTGTTCCGTTTTCACTTTATCCTTTCCTGCAACCCTGGAGGAAGACCGGAGTAAAGAGTCAAGCAAGGGAGGAGCAATCATACATGTGTCTGTTTGTGTGTGTGCATGAGTGTATGTGCAGTCTCATCTAACTTTGCGCAGGATATGCACACAGGTTTCTGTTGTGACTATTCAGTCATTTCACCATGGAGCCCTACAGGCATGTCCCCTCTCTTTACCCGTCCTACATCAGCTGCTGCCTGTCACTGGCTTTCCTTTTGTGTCGCCCTTAAATCTGTTTGCCCAAAACAAAGGTCACGCTAACAAAACAGTGACATTCTACAATCTTTCACTTCACTATGCCTCTTTCACATCCTCTCTATCTCCTCTATCTTCTTTGACTTGGATAACTCATTTAATTCTTTAGCTAAATGATACTGCTTTGTAGTTTCAGCATTAGCTGAGGACCCTGTCATCTCCTGCTTTATATCCTGTGATAAAAATGGGCCATGTAAGGTGTTGGACTTCACAGTGCATTAAAGAGGCCTGTAGCACAGACATTAGTTCACACTCAATGCAAAGTGAGACATATGAGTGAACAGTCATGGGAACGCTTTCTGCCTTTTCTAGCACTTATAAGCATGAAGAACGTGAACGACAAGTACAAATTGAACAGGGACAAAGTGAAATGATTGAACATGAAATTAGAAATGCGCCATATGGGAATGTTTTTATTGTGAACTAGCAAAGATGGTAATATTAAAAGTTGATTTGTAACACCGTGTAACAGATTTCCCATGGCCTTGTCAAATATATTCTGTACATAAAACAAGAATGATATAAAAAGGAGATGACTAGAAAAAAATCAGATCTAAGAGCTAATTGATAAGTAATTAACAACTTCTGCATGAAGACAAAAAAACAGACTCTGGTTATTCATAGGTATCTGAATTGAAATGTCTTTCATAGTTTATTGTTGCTGATTTACTCTAATCAACACAACTACACAAGTTTTGTTACTTTGATCGTTCAAACTCAAGAAAAATGGTGTCTCATACCATAATGGAATGCATCCTTACCTCAACCTTACCCTAAATTAGAATCGTTCTGTATGTAGTGCATCTCGCTGCCGAAGAACCGACTGACTACGAACAGTGTTTTTAAAACTGCTTTCCTGCACATTCCACAGCCACCTAGCTACTAATTAACCAAACAATCGATGAAGAAATTAATGAATGCATCAAAAGAATGCCTCCCCCCTAAGACCTTATTGCTGAATTGCCCTCATTACTTTCCTTCCACCCCCATCTCAGATAACACACATCAACCTGTCTTGTGACAACATAAACAATGTCAAGCTAAATTAATAGATTGGATGTTGCAAACACTCACACATCTCAAATACTGAAACCAAGCATGACTCTGATGAAGACGCACTTGGCATCACAATGCTCTGTGAATTAAGATTCAAGACTTTCTCTTTGCACTGCAACAAAGCATGTCGAACAATTGGATGTACAGTATAGACAAGAAAGGATAACCCTTTTGGGCCAATATTGTGTATTATAATGTAATTAGAAAAACATTCTGAGAACATACATGTATTGAACCCTACACACAGAGATTTGCATGGCATGTTGGCAGACAAATTCAAGCTGTAACAGTACAACATCATTCCACCTCATTTATTTTCCCTGTCCAGTTTTGGCAACTTGAGCTCATTATGGAGAATCAGGGCAGAGTGGCAAATATCCAAAACCCTGTAGCTCCAAACTGGAGAGGATTAGACCCTGATAAACAGACTGCTGTTTACTTAAGATGACAAATTGAGGCACCTTCACACCTTCAGGGTTAGAAATGCAGATATAGAGCTGTGTGTGATGGATGGGCAATCGGCAAAGAGAGTGTGAAAGGGAGACGGTTTAAAGCTGTGCGGTCGATGCAAACTTTGTGAGCGACAGTGATAGTGATGCTAGTGGGGCTCATCCTTCCTACAGTATCTTCAGGGGCGCAGTGACACGATTTCACCCATGTGAGTAGTGATCGAGTAATGTATCTCTCTTTACCGCTTGAGTGTCACCATCTATCAGTAGTACAGGCCTGTGCAGCACCCCTCTGGAAGAATACACCTCAAACAAAGGAGAAAGCTCAAGTGTTAGAAGTGGAGCATTAAGAACTCTCCATCTGTTGAGAAATAGATGGCAACAGGAGATCGTCACAGGATATAGCAAGGGAGGACACAATTCGGTTGCCAGTCAGTCGATACTATGGAAATGGTGGATAATACAGATGAAAAGAGAGATAGAATGTGAGAGATAGAGAGGTGCAAAAGAGAAGAATCAGACAGCTTGTGCCATGTGGGTTAAGCTAACACCCCTGTTTCCTGGCAGCTACAGCCCCTGTTGTCTTTGGCAGCACGGCCGGGACAAGGTGCAGGGGGTGATGGGAAACAATCCTGATGGCGATGGTGACAGATTTAAAGCTAGCAGCAAATATGGTGCTGCTACCTTCAGATCTCAGCCCAACATATAGCATGTTAAAGATGTCACCGCCAATTTTCCAGTCGTTGGCTCAACATCAAACAAATGTGCTGTCCGTCATAAACGTCCACTCACCAGCAGCCATTAATTACCAATACAATGTATTTTTTACTAGAGTGCTATGTTAGACATTACGAGTAGCTGAACTTTAAAAATAAACAATATTCACAGAAGTTGTCAGCAGACATAAGGAAGGAGCAGATGGTGAAGAAGTACTCTGGCCATGGGCATTTTCACACAGAGACCACCCCTAATGAGGCATTTAGCAACACCCAGGTGCCCTGTAGCGTACACTATTATCAAACCCCTCCATCTCCACAGGACAGAGTGCATTAGCAAGGCTATTTGTCTTTATTCCCCGACCACAGGCACTGACCTGGCACAACAACATAGGTAATTGTTTCTAGCTCTCAAGACATTCATTGCTTTTCTTGGCAACAGTCAATCATCTTTTTTTTACTTTGTATTTAAGCAAGCATGCAACTCCCCTGTGAGTCTGTGTGAGTTCATGTCTCAAAGGGAACATGCAGGACAGCCACCAGGCCACACTGTTGGTGTTTTCACTTAACACAAACTATAAAGCATATAGGAAAAGCATTAACGTTGTTCTGCTGGCTATAACTTCATTTACGGATGGTAGTTAAAAGGAAAACACAACATTGTTCAAATAAAGACAAAAAATGTTAGCTTTAGGTCTTGGCACTGTTTATATTGTGTTTTTTACTTCCATAATAAATACTTTTGAAAAAAGCACTGTCAGCTCTGTCTCCTAAGGCTACTAACCAAAAATATGAATGTTGATCTATAGGGTCCAACCGTTATGGCTTCTAACTCCTATCTAAACTATTTTGCCTTAATAATGTTAATACATCAAACACTTGGTGCAGCTTAATGGTATTTAACTGTTGAGAATTAACTGTTGCCACAGAACAAGTAAATATGAAACATGTGATCCCTGTGGCCATGTAATATTTTTATGGACTAAGATCAAAAACCTCAACGTAAATACTATACTAAAGCTTTTCAGCAGCTTTTATTGTATAGCCGCTTTTATTCAGTACTTTATTTACTCAAGTCATAAAGTAAACATCAAGGCAGCAAGCTGTAATTCATTATAGATTCCAACCTCAAACGTTGCCCGACATTATCTGAGTGAAATGCCGTATCAATCGACACAGCATGTGTATCACTTGGGAAATTACATATCACTCCAAAACAATGAATCAACTGCCAAAATATCCCCTTGCGCACAAAACCTAATCTTCCAAACAGAGCGATAAAGACATAGATGGGCTTTGAAGTTAAAAATGCAGCCATTAATTAGCCCTAAAACATGAATAAATGCTTAGTAGAAAAACATGTGAGATAGGGATATCTAATACCTCTCCTTGCACTAGAACAGGGATAATTTGATCCCTTGACATTAGGAAAGTCGGTATTTCCTGCAGCAGTTTACCTGCAAATAAATCCTATAAATCAGAAATCCACAGCTGTCTGATTTCAGGAGGCCCATCTCATACAACTAAACAACTCAGACAGTTAATTCAACTGCTATAGTAAATAAGTGAATGAAAAGATTTCTCAGAGTGAATCACTCTGGCTGTGTTCTGCATCACATAAACACATTAGAACTACATTAAGAATAACAGACATCTCATGACAATCACACTTGGGAAGCCTCTACGCATGAAATAGGTGGATGGTAATGCCCAGGCTCGACTACATTCCATTGGAATTCCTTGCTATTTTGAGGTGAAGAGTATGTCTGTGGTGAAAATCATAAGGATAGGGATAAAAATACCAGCCCTGAGTTCCTATCCATCCACATTTTGTCCTTTTGCCCTTAAGTTGTTAACTGAAAACACTGGTAAGAAATAACCTAAGAAACTGCTGGTATGGTAACCAAATACACCGAAGACACATAATATTGCTTGTGCTGCCTTTGTTAAAGTCTTGCTTTATGTTTAATGTTACTGTTTAATCCTCCAATCTTAGTCAGTATATGGAGCCAGCTCGGGTCTGCTGTCACACCAAGATTGAATGGAGAGGTGGGAGAGCGGGGCGGGGCGGGAAGAGACACTGGATCTGGGCTTTAACTCCTTTCAATAGAGAGGATGGTTACGGAAAAACAAAGTTGAGACAAAGTTGAGAGGCTATTGAGAACAGAGAGAAACAACCGTGTAACTGAGATAACGGAGTATGGATAAACATGACGTTTAATATGGGAAACAACACAAGTAACTCTACACATGCTGAACGGAGCATGACCCAAGCCTGCATCTCTGAATGTGTATGATTGTCTCTTTGTGTATGAGCATATGCGTGTATGTAAGCTAATACCATCCTGAGGTAGACAGATGGGAGTAATAGGGCATGAAAACACTAAACAGAGGCTGACAGTTGTAGGTGCTCTCACTCTCCTGACGGCCTGAGGATATAAGGGTACACCCATGTATGCTATGCAACAACTCCTCTCAAGAGCATTACTTTCTTAAACAAATGTGGAAAGTATCTCTATTGTTCTTTCCTAGTCCTGGGAGAGCTTTTGTTATGTGGTTATCTCCACCCGAGCTCCAGTGTAGTTCAGTATAGACAGAGGAAAGGCTAAATAGCTGCAGGGCAGACAAACCTAGCCGAGATGTCTGTCTGCAAGTCATTGGCACCTAGACGTTGCAGACTTTTTAAACACACTAACATCACCAGTGCAGTAAAGGTGCTTGCTTCTTTGTCTGTGTGCAAGGAAGGATTCTGGAAACAAGTCCATATAAGGATAATGTGCAGCTTGGCTACAAATCTGTTTCAATAATGCTCCCCTTCCAGATCCTGTTGAGTTTTGAGAAAGACCTCTTTAGGTTTATAGTTTTCATCACCGTCCAGGAAAAAGCTTTGAACGCCATGACGCTGTCACAGAGCGCAGGAATGGTGCTGGAGGCCATTCATAACACAGCTACATGTTGTTGCTGTGATTTTTTTACGGGTAATGTTTGATCAGTCTAGACAAGCAACATAGAACAGTGATGAGTTAAAGCACAGGTGGCTCAGGGTTAGCACAACATAAGTTTGAAGAAATGTACACAATGAACAAAGGGAAGGGAACCACATACCGGACTTACATTATAACTTATTAACAAATATATTTTCCTAACTATAAAACAGCTCTAACAGAAATGAGACTAAAAAACATTTTCAGAGCATACTGTCAATTTTCAAAATGTTCCCAGCACACGTTTCCAGGTTGTGGTATCACACACAGCCCATAATCTGCTTCGTCCGCAGCTGCTGTGTATACAGTGGCCTGCATTAAGTATGCCTGGCAGACACCACTTCAGTGACGTAATGTTTGGACCATGTTAAAAGGAGAAAATCAGACAGGATTTTTCTAATTTGTCTTTCTGTGGCCCGAAGCAGAAATCATTTATTTTCCCCAGTCATGCTGATCGAAAGCCCTGAAACACTGCCGGGGAAATCAATATCCGCACAACTCCCATCTCTCTTTCTGCCTCACTTCGATAGTTTCTCTGCTTCCATAACAACCCCTCAACACAAAGCGCCTTGTAGGGAGTTAGATAAACCTTAAGAAGCACAGCAAGTGGAGAGTGGGTCCTTGAGACTGTTTGATATACAGGGAAGGTAAGGATGGTTAAATAACTACACTAAACCCACGTGATTGTTTTTTTCCCCAATATGCTGCACAGTAAACCACAGAAACATAAATATCACAGTGAGTTCCAAAAGTAAAGCAAGTAAGTTCACTGTAGCATGTTTAATGAACCGTAGAGATGCAATGTGAATACTTGGATCATCAAAGAGGACTGAAAAGGCTGTCTAAGTGCACTTTGTCACATTTAATTTGAGGTTGAAGCCCCCACATTCAGCCCCCTCATCAAAAACTGTCTAAATACATGTCAAGCACATTTGGTACCATAACATTCTGCCACTGAACCAACTACTCATACAGTATATCTGTATACCTGTGCGTATTCAGCCCCATATATCTCTCATTGGTTTAACATAAAAACACACTGTGACACATTGACTTGAAGTTACAAACCCAGCTTCATTAACTGTAAAGTTCGAATATATTAATATCACATGTGTGTGATTTAATCCTAGGGGAAATGTCCAACCCCAAGTGTTAGCACCATTATACACACATTGCTGTTTTTTGATGAATAGAATCAAAAGATCAATGATTATTGTACATTTTCAGCAACTCAAAAGGGTTATGCTCAACATCATTAATACATCTTCAAAATCCATCGGAGTAACTGAAAAGTTCAGTTCAATATGTTTAATGAAAACTGTTCTGGATTTCTTAAAAAGTTGACATTTAAGAGGGATAAGCCCCAAAATCCAGATTTTAAAAAGATAGATTTAGGAAATGTGTAAAGTCCTGCAGGACTTGTTGCAGAAGTAATCGAATACATTAAATATCATAACGTTCGATAGACACATTAACGACGAAGGAAGTAGGTGATTTTAGGAAAGAAGAAATATAACCGGCGTACACGACGTATTGTGGGAAATATATATGAACATGAAGTTAAATGAAAGTAAAACCTGAAGTGATATACGGATCTGTCTTCGATTCAGCTCAAATCTGGACAACATCAATCAACATCGCAAGAGAATAACACAAATGCATCGAATTTGAAAGTCATTAGCAAAACTCATGATATTAACTTAAAGAGTACATCAGAGCTCCACTTTACAGCACACGATTTGCATCTCCGTTGTCAATATTGCTTGTTTCCTCTTACCTGCGCATTAAACTCCGTCTCTTCTCACATGCAACACATGCCCACACAGAGGGCAGAAGCGTCACTCTCCCTAATTAGCTAACCCTCAGACAAAAGTAATCAACAGCATTGCGCGACGTCGTCCCGACCAAAAGGAAATGGATGGATAAACCTAAAACTTCCCCAAAGTATTTCGACTCCCCTTAATTGTAGTCAAACGCACTCTTGCGCTCTTGAACTCTCAGTGCACTCCTTCTGTGTGTATGTGTGTGTTGGATGGCTGGTTACTCTGTGGCAGTTCGCCCCAGGAAAGACAGACGGTTAGCTCCCAATTATGCTGCTGCTGGAGGGGAGGGGCCCTCCGCATCTGCAGCTGCCAGCCAACAGTGAATTCAGTCTGTAGACTGTGGTTGGGACCTATTAGTTCTCAAATGGTAGAAACACCAGCAAAAGGAGAACTATAATAACACTGATTGTAATTTAAAAGATATAATAGAAACCAGCTAAGTATGGAATATCAAATAAACTATCAACACTGCAGCGGCAAATGTTGCTCGAAAGTTGTTTATAAATGGATTCTGGTCCAGATGCTCGGCATGCCTGTTACAGAAGTGGAAGAGCAGTGCATTGAAGAAGTATTTTTGATGAAAAACACCAGTAGGAGTTTTCATAAGCTGAACAACTCACATTTGTTCAACGATTAATAAAGCATTAGTAAAGTCATGAATTAGATCTTATAATCCTCTTTGAGTTGATGACTTATTAGAAAATCATACCAAAATGCAATAGAAGTTTGATAGCTATAAGATGAAATGAGCTCAATGATAGAATAAGAATGAAGTATAATATAGAGCATAGAGACAAAGAAACTTGTATGATCTATTCTCTGGGATTGATTACAATTGATTTGATAAAGAAAATGTTTCCCATGCCATAGGGAATAACACATTTTTGTCAAATTTGGGATATGAAAGCATGCATGTCTTGTGACGGCCTAGGCCGATCATTTTTCTGAACCGTTCCTTCTCTAGGTTTCCCTTGGACTCTGGTGAGAGGAGCGAACAGCTGTACGTGGGGTTAGCCAGATCCTGCTGGGTGGGATGCTCTGGTCGCGTGTCTTTTAGACGGGAGCGTGCCGTCCTAAACTTCTGGTAGATTTTTAAGTTAAGATAGATTTTTTCTTTTGGCACTCTCAGAGATGAACACACAGACATGAGCCAGTCCAAATCCACACAATTATTTTTTACTTGAGTAGAAGTTGAAGAAGGGTCAGAGCCAAATGCTGACAGAGGTTACATTCGTTTAGGATGAGAGCTGAAATGCTGGACCCAGAAAAAAGAGCAGCAGTGTGTCACACTGATAAAGTGAGATGGATACACATGTGATTGCACTTCGGTGGTAATCTACCTATTGTTGCTCAAGCTCTGGGGGTATGTATTTTCAGCTGATGCAATTTGTCCCAGTTACCGAAGAAGATTAGGTTAAAGGTTAAACCATAGTCCTCCCTCCCTGTTGGGTGGTTCAGTGTCAGAGTGTGTACTTCCTCAGGACAACTCCCATAAAAACAAGAGTAAAACCATTTGATGACGTAAAATGTGATGACGTTAAACCCCGCATGCTGTCAATCCCATCCCTGCCCATTCTCCTGAGAGTTGTGTTAAACATTTTGTACATTCCTGTTCAATTTATCATTGTGAGTTCCACATTTTTCCAAACAAAAAAAAGCCACAATTAGACCATTTTCTTTCAGGGATATAGAAAAATAAGCGTGCAATTTTAACTTACCATTTCCCATGCTACAGACACCACACCTCTAGGAAAGTAGAATATAAGTGTTTGACATTTGTCCCTCAAAAATAACTAATGCATCTTTTTATGCGTTAGTCTAATATTAGTTGAATGAGAGAGATGGGCAAAAAGGGTCCATAGTCTTAACCCCTAGGACAAGGCACAGCTTTTAATTGCCTATGATATTGTTTGTTGCCATTTTGTAGGATTTTATTCCAAACATCCCTAGTCTCAAAAAAGAGATTGATGGAGACAATAATGTACATCTTTTTTTTTCAAATTAGTGAGACACTGTTTTAACTGGGTAGGTCAAGAGGAAGTTGGCAATGTTCCCAGAACAGCTGTCAAGTTATTTAAAAATCAAGAGGAAAGACCATGACAGCACAGCAAGCAGTCCATCTGTCCAATTAGGGGTAGGAGCAGTTAATTGAGATCTGACCATAAAACAATATAGTTGTTCATCTATTGTTCAGATTTCTAAAAGAAATATTGTCACAACATAATGTGTGCTGAGACTTGCAACACAAACTATAAATGGAGTTAAATTACTTCTGATTATGGTTACATTAACAAATATTTTAGACAATATATAGATATGAAATTTGATGCGTGAATGTGTTAGTGTGCGCACTACACACCCACAACGACATGCCTACACACATGATCATTTTGTTTCTTCCCACTACTTAAACAATAGTAGCTTGTTTTGTGTTTCAAATATCCCTATCCTTTGATATGATGTTGTGTGAGTGAACTGAAAGGGTTTGGCAACGCAAGACATGGTAAAGCAAACCAAAGAATAGCCTGTTAATCCCCAGTCATTTCTACAATGTTGTTATCCTCCATTAAGGAGGATCAACCGTTCACTCTGGATGAGGTGCAGCTGCAGAAATGTGAGATCAGCAGTTAGTGGTTTTCAGTAAAATATACCATCTTGGATCGGAATGATTTTACTCCCACACGTTTGTGATGGTATTACTGAAGTGTAAACAAGAGAAGATCATGGACATTGGAGGAGGAAGAATGTGTTATCTGAAGATGTAGAGAAGCAGAGATTTAAAGGATGGGAAATCTTCTCTCATTCAAAAGGGATTAACTACTTACAAATTGGAAACACTTTCAATCGTACATTATGTGTTTGGGATATGTAAGTGGCCAACATATCACTTCACATTGTTTGGTTCATAATCCCTGTCTCATTTTCTTAAGGTTTTTCTTAAGCAGTTTGAAGTAACAGTCTCCTGTCGGTGAAATGCTCTGTGAAATGAGGTGAGAGTGCCAAAAATCTTGTAAACTTGGGCATAAAGGCTCCATTAGTATGTCCGCAGTCCTCAGTTGTTTACAGAAGGAAACAGCTTTTTTTAACATGCTTGTGGTATTCTTGTGGGAGAGGGCCTTGTGCATAATCACACAAATAGTGGATGTTAGGGTACAGTACAGAATGCAGTGCAATCTGCGAGTAATTTCTTAGAGTAATCGTGAAGATCTCCAGTGATAGGGCCGTCCGCCAGGCTTGGTCACCCAGGGAGCCTCTATGAGGCACGCACGCGCACAAGCGCGCACAAGCGCGCGCACGCACGCACGCACGCACACACGCACACACGCACACACGCACACACACACACACACACACACACACACACACACACACACACACACACACACACACACACACACACACACACACACACACACACACACACACACACACACACACACACACACACACACACACACACACACACACACACACACACAGCCACCAAGCCCTAGTGCCAATAGACTTGAACTGATTAACTAATCTTGATTTCATGAGCAGCCACCAGGCTTGTAGTGCTCTAACTACAACTGGAGCTAATTATCAATGATTGTTACTTATCGATAATAAGGGATAAGGATCATTAATTAGATCTCAACTAGATTTGTCGACGAGCGTAGAGGGCCATTACACAACTATTTTTTTTGTGTAATGGCTACTTTAAGATGAGTGGTAAATAAAGTGGTTAAGTTCTTAATTTCAGGACACCATCAGCATTTATGCTCACAGACCATATATCTGAAGCTTCTCCTTCAGTGAATCTTAGAAATGTTACCATAAAACTCTTTATGAACTGTGAAAATGATGAACGGCAGTGAACACAATAAAACTAAATGGGCACCATTAAAACCATTGTCATCATACATCAAGGTTATGGCTGTGTTGGGATGACAGCAACAGTGCTGCATATATAACATGACTGGCTGTTTTTCCCACTATGGATGTTACTTTGTAACCTAAAGATCCATCTTAAAGTGCCTCTAGCTGCAGAGAGTATACAAGTACAACTTTATTCAAATGTGCTCCACCACTCTGGGTTTCCTGCTTGATTAAAAATGTACTGAGTTTTCCAGAAAGAGATGCTCACCATGCAACCTGGTCTCCCAAAAACAACGTTCCGATTAATAAAAATGCATTCGCAATTCCATTTTGAGGGGAACATGATTTTTCAAGCTTACGCATGTTGGAAATGTTGCAGACTCAACATATTCCTTTTCATTTTAAAGGAATATAAAAAAACGTTTTGCTTCATTAACACGTTAAACATGTGTTTAAAACTGCAAATTAAACTGGAACATGGCTTTCATTGTTGAAACAGGAAGCAAAAAGAGATTGTGCCACCTATCCCCAACATACATTTTACTCTCTTTACATTTTGTAAAAAGGTCTTACTTCCAATGTGGATGGGTGAAGAGGTTCGGTCATAGACCTTTTCAGCTCTCGAGTGGGCATTTATGGAAGCATTGCAACATGTCCAGTTGTTTGACAAAAGCAACAACCACACATTTAGCCCAACCTCCTTTTAAATACCCTCCCACTGAGTAATCAGGCTGGACTAAACCAAACAAGGGGGTGGTCCCTACACATCTTTTACAATATTTGGCCTCATTAATAAAGTCATGATATAAAATCTGCTCAATATATCAATAAGTCATAACACAATTCAGAGTATTGTGTGACTTGCTGTTTGTAGTTAAGCCATTTTACAAGAACAGGTGTCTAACAAACAGTCCCCCACCCTCACCTGCTTCTCATTCATGGAACAACAAGGAAGTACAAAAAGTTTGGATTCAACTTCAGACTCTTTTACCACAGTAGGAAGACACAGCTAAGAAGCCCTGGTAAGACAAACCCAAATGAAACAGTGTAAGCATTGCTTAGTGTAGCTTTAAAACCGTCATGCTTTGTGTACTGTAGGACTGCCGGCCATGGCTGCCAAGAATTGCACACCAATTACTTATCCATGTTACACAAGGACAAACATTACACACGTAGCATGACACATAATAATGAGATGGAGGACAATCTACATCACATAAATAATATAGCTATGTTTACTCAAGTGAAACATTTGAGTACATGTTCAATTACTGCCAGAAAAGCAAATGTGCTGTAAAGCCTTTTAACACACCACCTCATCTTATTGAGAGCTTAGTTTGTTCCTGTTACCTCTATAAATCCTCTCTTACCTCACTTTAAAAGAAAACACTTGGTCTTCTTCGGCATGAAAAACATTTTCCTTTGTAGCCACTCCATTGATAGTACTGTCTTCCTCCAATACACACACAGGGACCCAAACAAAACACTCACAGACTGCATTTCCCAGACTAAATGGAAGGCAAACAATCACAGCTTCAAACATCCCAGTCTTGCAGTCTAAACAATAAACCCGCAGCCCAATTTAATGCATTTTTCCAAACACACACACACACTTAAACATGCGCATTTCCAAATTCAGCAAGCCATACTGCCAAAGATAAACACTAAACACGTAGGCCCATTAGACTGCAACTGTAGCAAAAACATACAGCCAGAGAGGTAGAGAGTGAGCAGTGAGCACACACTTAGAAAATGAGTTTTCCTCCGTCTCCATTTTGTTTATTTATATGTTGGGTCTGTTAGTGATTCTGAAGTGTCTAAGCGTGTGGTTATTTATTTATTTTCAGCAGGAAAATACAGCTTTGTGGCTTGGAGAGCAAAAAGCTCTAAAGTAGGAGTGAAGTGACCTGAAAGTAGAAACAGTTAGGATGTAGAGCAGCTGGAAAGAAAGAAGAAAACATCAGAAGGCATGTTACTCGATAAAAGACATTTGAAAGAGGGGTTGAAAAAAATCAAATCCTATAATAAAGCACTTATCACACTCCGGCTAGAAGAGTCATTTAAGTGTTGATAAGAGATTCCTTCATTTTTGTTTAATGCAGCCATGAATACATCTTCAATCTCCAAGTAATGGAATAGGTGCAATTGTTAAAAACAAAGAAAGAACATCCACCGTCTTGTACAGTACTCTACATTATATAAGTATATTTTCTCTACCTTCATTATGTAATCTTAGGTCTATGCTGTATACCAGCTGGTGAACAGGGTATTCCTCTGCGAACAGAAACATAACGATTCTGTATCTCAAATGATTCTGTGCAGGAAATAACCAAAAGCAAACCACCAATGTCTCACTCAGATAGTCCCAAATGGTTCCTAGTAAATATATGCCAACAGCATCACTTTTTCTCTAGAATTTATTTTTGTTGGTCAGGAAAGAGGAGGAAAGTACCGATTATGATGAGGGAGTGTCTGTCCTTCCTAGGAAATGGATGGTTGTTATCTTGTAAAAATGAATGTTTTCCTAAGAATGGGTGTAGCAGATATTAAAACGTGTGTATGTTAGCATGAGTTTCATATTATATTAGAATAGATAGGGGAGCTTGGGGATTTTTTAACCATAACTGTGCCTCTGCAATAAATACAACCTTTCAAAAAACATAATTTCCTTCAAGTCAAATCCAGAAAAAATGTTCAACTGTATATGTACTGTAATATTTTGTTATGTAGCTGGACTAAATGTTTGAGTTGACACCTATTGAGATTAACATCTGTGGAGCTCATCTGATAAGCCAATAGCATTTTTTACAAGGGAAAAAAGAGAGGAGAGACTCATAGAAGGATAGAGTGGAAATTACACCTTCAGGGGAGGAGGCTTACATGCGGCCTCAGATGGTATAGTCTTTGAACAAAACACATTTAACAACATCCTCCCCTGTGTAGCTAGTGAGTGAATGTGTCTGTGTGATACAGAACAGCTGTGCTATGTCTTTTTATCAGGGAGACCTCTCCTCCCTCGATCAGCTGTTCCCAATGTGTCATATAAATCTGAGATCTACAGTAATGACTCAAACAAGGGAGGTTTCAGTTACCGATCTTATTATCTTTCACTGCTAAGTGTTTAACAAATATGACATCTCATTTAACCTCTTCTGTGAGCTGGAAACTGAAAAAGGATAACAAAGTGAGTTTTTATTATACATCGCAGCATAAATCAGAGAAAAACTAAACTAGATATGAGGGACAACACAAAACAAGCCAACGCAATGCTCTCAGTGAATAGGCTTGATGCCATTATATTATACTCAGGTAATTTATTGCTTTCAATATGTGTTGTCATCAGAGAGTGTCAGATGTTGGCAGTGGTGTAAGGAAATGCAGACCGGAGGCATAACCACTCAACTTCCTGTCAGAAGGCTTAATTGTTGTGTGTCAGTGGGGACAGCAGAGCTTTCTTATCTGATTCATCTTCCCTCTCTTCGGCTCCCTCTTTTTTTTTTAAACTGATACATTGTTGACATGTGATTCATATCTACACCTTCAGGCCATCAAATAGTGGGGGTGGGATAGATAGAGAAAGCTCAAGGGGAGAGAGGACGGCAGATAAAACAGCAAGGCCTGTGGCCCAACTTGGCTGAATATTACTGCAGCATTCTCACAGCTTATCAAACATCATCACTCAGTCAGGGGTGGTGAGAGAGGGGGGTCTTATCCCCTGAGGTGGTCCCACATTTGCAAACATTGAGACAGGTTGCCTTTAAAGATGGAGTCAAGATTTGACATTCCAAAGTAAACAGGGTTTGCGGTCTGATTCCAGTGAGCAAATGGTGTATGCTTGTGTGGTAACCCTAGAAAAAGTGAAAATAAACTACATTCAAACCACATTTCATTTTCGCTAAGAGTGAAAAGGCGAGCATTCTTAACGTCGTTCTTTTAAAAAGGATGTGAATCTACTCAATTAACAGTATAAGTGTAGATACATTTAGTATTTTTCCAGTGCATGTGGGTGGGATGCAGGGCTGCATTGGGAGTATGTGTTCCAGTGTGTCAGCGATCCGCATTCCTTAAATGAATCATTTGAAATCACTGCCGCATCCTGTGCTGCCTTCAGCTGGTAATTGTGGTCACTCAAGCATATAAAGGCAAGAGAGAGGGGCCGACAGAGGAGAAAAAGCACAACAAAAAGGGAGATGAATTCTGCGATAACCTCACTGCTCTTACTGAAATACTGTAAACATTCAGGTTTGGAGACTGAGCATGCAAATTACCTCTCTCATACCCGTGGAAAATGTTGCCAATGCTGTTTCTGTGAAATCCTGTCAACAAAAACGAGAAGTCATGGGAATTACTTGAGATTATCAGGAACCAAAGTTCCATTGTGACGGCCTTCCATAATTTCCCTGGAAGTTAGTAAAGACATCCCAACACAGCCAAAGTTGGACTATATGATCAAATTACAGATACAGCATTAACTCTGCTTTTGTGTCTAATATTGTTTGCCGCACCACTGACTTACTCATTCAGTTATTATTGGGCTTGTATTTCTGCCCCTTTTCATTACGACAATGAAAGGCATTTACATGACTTTCATTAAGTCTCAGAGGAAGGCATTGACAAAAATGTGCGTGCCAGTGAAGTGTGACCTCGTCTAACTCAGGTGTGTTTTTAATCTACGACTTCACTTTGGGGAACACTCAGTGTCGATGTCTGGTGCTGGCTGGCCTGTTGGAGGCCATAAATCACTCTATTACAGTTTGAGAACAATTGAGAGCAGTTAAGCATCCAATTACCAACACATTCAGGTTATTGAGGAACTTCAGCGTCGTTACAGAGAAATTCAATGCTAATATGGTCACAATACATGCTGAGGTGATTCAGAAAGTCACTTGCATCCACTATAAGCCTACTATTTTACTGACCAATTTAATCTAATTGGAAAAAATTAGCAGCAGTTAGGATTTCCAATAAAATAAGGCCACTTATTAAGGGGTTCGGTAACAAAGTTTCTAAGTGGAAAAGGGCAAAACTCCAGAGTCCTGGCAAGGTGGGAGACATGAGTAATTTCAGTTATTTGTGTATGTCTTTAAGTATTCATGTAAGGATATCAGTAATAAGGTCCTCAGAGAGGGTTGTGTGGCACCTGACTGGCTAGATGGGCCAGACAGAGCCATAAAAACACCTTCCCCTCCCTTAGGCCATAATGAGTGCTGTGTCAGGCTGCTGGATACGACTGCTACCACACAGCTCAAGACTTCACCGGAGAGGAAATTAGGAGTGATTGGTACAATGACTCACTGTGAACTGAAAGTGGCACTGGGATAAGCCAGGGATATATGTTCGAAGGTAGTGGCAGGGTTTCCATCCACTGTGATGCTTATTAACCTGCAGGGTGTTGGTGCTGAAACAGGGAGCAACTTGTAGCCTTTGCAAGTGTGTGTGCGTGTGTGTGTGTGTGTTGGTTTGGGGGGGGGGGGTTCGTATGGGACCGATAACAGTAACAGCTCAATGTTTTATAAATGGAATTTCAATCTGTGGCACCATTCTCTCCATTTTTCCATGTTAGTGCACCTCCTTCTCCAACACTCACAAGATGGTAAAACCTAATTATGTTATGGAACAATAATCTTTAATGGCTGATTGCATTAGTACAGATGGAGTACTGTGTTGAAGCACATAAAAAATACACTGTGTTTTTTTTAAACCCGAACAAACAACAACACGCAACATGAGATATGGAATCAGACTGCATTTCCTTTGTTATTTACATAGGAGTGCAAATCTTTAGCAGTTGCATGCTTCTTGTTTTATAATAATGTTATTGTATTCCTAGAGTATGAAGAAGTTGCTCTAAGGGAAAGTCTTGGTAGTACTTGGGAATCTCAGGCAGTAAACCTGCCTGACTTTGTCACCCATAACAAGAGAAATTGGCAATAAATAGAGAGGAGAGAAAGAGGAGATGAGAGAAATGGGTAAAGCAGTGATAAAGTTGGAAAATGAACCCTTTTATCTGCTTTTCATTTGCGGTAATGGCCATTAGCTCAGATTGTGCTAGCTTGCAATTAATTTTTAACCTTTGAAATCACGGGGTCAGTCCTTAGAATCACTAGAAGGAGCTGGTTATAAATCTAAAGGGTTTTATTTTGTCCCGCATGGGATTGCTCATTAGATTGGAGCAGAGCAACTGAAACCAATACCATATGGTTGTAAACGGAAGAAACTCAATTAGAAAGCTAACGGGGTCATATGAGGGCATTGGGTTTCAAGAGATTGACAGACAGAAAAGAGGAATCTACATATGGTGGTGGATAAAAACAGGGGAAGACGAAGTCTCGATGTGTGCTTATTCTAAAGAAATAAGCAACATGATTCTCAGTGTATTAAGAAATGAGAAAAAAACAGCAATGAATGCCTGGTTTCATTGCACTTTTAAAAGCAACCACAGTTACTCAAAAAGCAGTATTTCTGGAGTTTCTGGATGAGAATTAGTTGAGAGGAACATTACCACTTTTTTTATGGTCAATATAAAGCTACATTCATGAGGCCATTAGATACGGTTAGAATATATAATGGAAACTAAGTAAAACAGCTAGTCCACCAGCCTTTCTAAAGCAAATTAATTACATCTAGAACTACACATTTTTAACACTTTGTTTTGAATGATATAAATAAAAAAGATATTAAGTGTAAATTTGTAGGTTTTAAAGGTATCAAATGCCAGGCTGCTCAACTCTTGTCTTTATTTTAATTTCTTTAACTTCATTAACCATCATCTTGCTGTAGCTTTGTAATTAGCATTAAGATATGAGAGTGGTATTGTTTGTAAGAAAGTGAATACAAACAGGGCATTTTCCCATCACACATTTTAAAACTGTAAAATGTGCTTACAAAGTTAAATCTTTTCATCTTAGTTAAGAAACTAATAAAGTGAGGAGCCTTAGATTTAATAACACTTTGCTCCCTCTAAAGAGGATAAAAGAAAAGCTCCCTCAGGCCCAGCCTTTCATTGATCTGGCCTTAACCCAGACCTTAACCTTAAACCCCAACAAATAACCAGTGGCTCTCCTCCAGCCCCCTCCAGCCCACCTTTAGCCTCCTCACTCTCAAAGCCAGACCACCTGGGAAACTGTCTCTAATCTCTGGTGTAACCCCTACCTGTTTGAAGACCCCAGCATGAATCATGACCTCATTCTGGAAAGTTAATCACATCACAAAGAGCAGTGATCCTCGCAGGATGCAAGACTTAAAAACCAGGAAGTTCAGACAGAGGGACAGCCTGAGGCTAGTAATCAATCATGATGTGCCTGGCTTAAGGTCACCTAGTGTATGTGTGTGAGTTTGTGTTTAAAGCACTCATTGTTTCGTACATATCTTGTATCACGGTCTAATATAACCTATGACTTTGGGAATTGACCCTAGATACAATATGACCATGTCCAACTGTTGCAAAGAAGAGTAAAGGCAATGGGATAAGACATGTATGTTGCCACAGTAACCACTAGCTTAGGTATGGCTTAACTGAAATGTGG
This sequence comes from Eleginops maclovinus, assembly GCF_036324505.1. Taxonomy (NCBI): domain Eukaryota; kingdom Metazoa; phylum Chordata; class Actinopteri; order Perciformes; family Eleginopidae; genus Eleginops; species Eleginops maclovinus. The sequence continues at coordinate 13,977,300 of NC_086350.1, read as the reverse complement.
ACGCATACTGACAGGAAACATCATTATCATTGACACGCAGTTAAAGGGAAAAATGCTTTTATGAGAAGCATGTTTTTTATGATTGTGAGATGACCTTCATTGCTGTGGGTTTTGAATTTAGCATGACCTACTGTTTCCTAGGTTACAACATGGCACCATCCAATTAGTGATTATTTTCTGACTGGCAGGTAGACACCGTAAGAGCGCTGATATTCTCTCTGCTTTACAAGCTTTTCTCCCTCTGACAGTGGCACAGAAATCATGACATGCTTTTACAGTTTTGTTTGCCAGTTCCTTCTTTGTCATTGTACCTTCTAAGCTCTACTTTTTATGATACTTAAAGATTTGTCATCTCTTTAAGTTCATGTTATATTATGTCACCACTTAATTCATGTCTGAATTAATTATGATTTGCATATTTCCTGCTCTTTATTTTGGATTTCTTTCTTACCCTTACTCATTTTTTGTTAACGAGAGACTGTTTTGACGTTTAACATTCACTGTAAAACTAGAGCAGACTTCTTTAATCCAACAATCCCGTAGGGCCAAACAGAAGAACACAGGCTGTCAGCAAAGAGGAAAACAACACATCCTGGGGCCCGTGGCATGTGTCGATAGTTATAATTGAAATAGATTTATTCCCCCTGCTGACGATCTGCAAGATCAGATTTTTGGCTACACAGCAGTAATAAATCACATTAATATGGAATGTATTTTATTTGATTAGCTTCCTGCCTTCATGTATGCACACTCACACACACACACACACACACACACACACACACATGCCCACACACACACACACACACACACACACACACACACACACACACACACACACACACACACACACACACACACACACACACACACACACACACACACACACACACACACACAGATGCATTATCTCATACAAATGCAGGGAAACACTCTTGCATTTTTCATAGAAAAGCTCTGGCAATTATTAAAGTGTTCATGTTTAGTCATGTGCAGTTTGATACACCACACCTGTTGCAAGGACTCGTTGGCTGAGAGAACAGTTCAGGTCTGTAAATACACTCTCCTGCTGTTTAAAAATGTGGTCTTCAATGCCCAAACCCTCTACCTGCCTCTCTGTTCTGCACTTTAAGCCAGTTTTGTCAAGCCCTTCTAATGGATATAGCTGGTAGCTATGGTTAATGTACCATATCATCATATGTGACACATCCTCCTTTCATCATAACCCTTTACCGTGCTGCAAATGTGTGTACATTATTGGTTTTAGTGTGATAGAATCCAAGTCATGGGGCATATTGTTTTCATAGCGTCTCCATTACTGTCAGTTATAATACAGGTCTGAGGAAGTGTAGATATTGCTGTCAAGTCTACTGTCCAAAATAAAGTGAATGTATAAAATGTTAGGCACTTACCTTTGTTATACACTGAAGGGTTCTGTGCCCTAAAAGCCATCTTGTCTAATCCTTTACAACTTTAATGTTTCCCTTAAATGTCTTCAGTCAGTGAAACATCAACAAAGTCAAATATACTGCATGAATATATATTAGTTGTACTGTATTACTTTGTTCCAGAATATAAACTGCTTCTTAGATTTACAGGGAAAAATATAACGATTAAGAAATTACACTTTTTTGCTTTGCCAAGACTCGGATGAAAAGGATAATACTTTTTGCTATTGCGTTAAAGGAAACAGCGAGCCTGGCTCTCTCCAAAGGTAACAAGATCCTCTTTCCTGATTTCAACCTTTTGTTTTTGGATGAATTATCCTTTGTATGATGATTATGCAAGACAATCTTGTTTCGTTTGAACAGAGCCAGGAAATAGTGTGGATTTTCCCAAAAATAAAGCTATCAAAAATAATAAAACTCAGTCTCTTAATGTTTTGACTTAACCACATGAAAAACAGAATGTTATACAATTTGACATTTTTGGTTACTTTGAAAACCTTGGAAAGTTATGCGACTGGACAAGAATTTAGAATTCCTATGAGTCCTTGCAACATGCATTCGAATGAAGGATTCACAACACACATTTAGCCAATTAAGAGAAACAAGCTGCATCTCCCTCCTTACTTGAGGATTTAGTGGGGGGTTTTTAACTTTGCAGCTGCAACACGTTTGTCCTACTGCATTACTCTCTTATATTTGTCAAAGCTTAAAAGACACCAGTAACGGCTGTTTGCTCTCTGCCCTGGCTATTGCATAAACCTTGAGCCATCTGGCTATCCATATGGTCAGTGTCTGTATATAAGATCTGTTCTGCTTTCTTAAGATTGAGATATAAAAGAAAAATATTGATTTTGATTTAAACACAGTTATGAAGATGGTGCTTTGTAACATCATGCCCTTCAAACCTGAAAAATAGCCATTTGGTGAAGCTTTTTTATGAGCCATCACTGGATGTACAGTACAAAGAAAAATGCAGTGATGGTGCCGCTGAGGAAGAGAGCTGGAACAATCTGGGGGCCCCAGGCTGGACATGCCAAGGATTATAGATCTCTATTGTGTTAGAGTTACCCTTGGGCTGTTGACAAAATCCTTAAACTGCCCCCTGCTGACTGAGCTGCAGCAACTGTACTCTCTGTCAATGAATGTCAATGTTGTTAACCCATTTTCATGGACTCACTATCCTCTTGAGACCAGGGAATAGTATTATTATCTTGAAAAGGAAATGGTCTGTTGACGGCCCAGCGAAGAGTTGACAATGTCCCTTTGGGCCTAGGGAGTGACTGTTAGGAATGAAAGGACAGATGGAGCCAGAGCGTACTGAGACCTTTTGATGTGTGGTTAGTGATTGAGCTTCAGGTTCATGTGTTTGATGTCTGTGAACCTGTCATGTCAAACTAAACGTGTGAACCTTGAAGAGCGTAAAACATATATTAAATGAAAGGCCTATATATTCTAGTTTGTTTTCTAAAAAAAGTTTGTCTGCAGATTCAGAAGAGATGACTCAATTAAGTTTTGCTGTCTAAACCAAACCAAATTATTTTTGAATGCAGATCAGGCATTTTGTTATCCTCTATCCTGATATTAAATAAAGCTGAAGACATCTAAATATTAAAAAAAACACACTTTCCAAAGACTCAAAGACAAATCAACTATGTTCTCTCCCTCTGGAAATCGTATACAGTCTTATTGGCAGTATCACAGCAAATATTTCGTTTTTTTCGGACATGTGTATTATATTAGTTGTTAATAATCACTTATATTAATTTATTCATTATCTTGTATGACCCATGACTTAAAGCTTTGCAGAAACCACAGTGGGGATATTGCTGCTTTGTTGTTGTTGTCTTATTTCCAGATGTTTACTCACTATAGAAGTTTTCTGTTCTTGATACAGAAACTCAGGGTTTCACTAAGGTTAAGCACTGTTAAAAAAACGTCTTTGTGGTAGTCATAAAAGTGTCTTATAGCAAAGCTTCTCTCACAGTAAAACAGTGGGACTCATTGAAACACATTGACTCACCAACATACACACACATTACTACCTATATATACACACACACACACACACACACACATGGATTCAAAGACTCCCCTGATGATGCCCCAATTAAGCTCTGCCACATGGAAGCCATTGAGTGTGAAATTGAAAACAGGGAGAGGAGTGCCATTATAGTTTCGGTGCTCTAACTTCATAATGGCAGCTCAGCATAAGATCAGATAGTTCTTGCGTGCTCTCAAATCAAGATTTCTGACACATGAAGGGATGAATCAATGATTTCTCTGGCTGAGAGCCTACTCCGAAATATGTGATGTAAAGAAATTGTCATCATATAGTTAAGATTTATAGTAAAGATGTCAATGTTTAAGACGGTGCGGTAATGAAGCAGCTGCAGAACTTAGTTCTGGCAGTAGAATAAGGGATGCTTCAACAAAGAGGCAATTACCCTTAAAATGCTGCAAATAGTGCAGCTTAAGGTCAAGTTATTGATGCATTTCTATATAAAAACAAGAAGCTCTCGCTAAAGCAGACTTACAGTATTAATCAACCAAAAATACCCCGATTTCAGCATTAAAGGGGCGTGAAATTAAATGTAACAAATATTTAAATTCAAGATAAAAGAGAGAAAATGCTTTTCTAATGAGCACTTTGACACACTCAGTGAATAGTTACAGTCCCGGGTAGAGAGGAACTGAAATATATTGAGTGATGGAGTAAAGCTTCTGGGTTTCAAAAGGGGTTGTAGCTCATGGTGTAGCATATCAGTATCCTGTGGACTAAACACAAACAAAGAACTGTTTACCCAGTTAGGTTTAATAAAAACAAAACCAAGGCATATTGTGTCTGATCAAATAATAGTTCTGTACTGATAATATTATGCCTTACCAAATCTACAGCATAACTGTATGGCAGAGTGGATAATACATAATGAATGAACTCTTTCATCCTCTTTATTTCCTTTTTCCTACTGTTTTTCTACTGATCTATGGTTAATCTAAGGCTTTTGGCATTGGAAATGTTATTCCTCTCTGCAGGCTCAAGGCTCCAAAAACAGAACAGCGGCATATTTCCATCCTCTACCTATTCCCCTCTCTCCTTTGGCCAGGTTACAAGGGGGGTTGGAGAGTGGTTGCCGCTTCAGGGGTCAGACCATCTCCTATAGGCTCATGGTCTTCAAAGAATACCCAAGAGAACCACAACTTTTTGCTTCTTTTAACCCTCCTTCCTCTCGTATGTCACAAAGCCACTATGCTGACAGCAGACCCACTGCACTGCTCGCACAGTCAGCTGTCTGATCCTACACAGAAGGTGCTGTGCTGTATGTTCACATCTCTACACCTCGGCCCCACCATTTCCCACATACTATCTTTTTCAGCTGACCTTAGTTCGAACTGTCATCACAAAGTTATTCAGGCTCCAAAACTATTATCTCTCCTGTATAAAACCGTTTAAGATTAAGCCAAGGAGGGACAGAAAAAGTCCATGTTGTCAGCTAGGATTCATAAGACCTCTGAGGCAGCGGCAATGATATACCGATCTGTCATATCTTTGTGTCTTCTTCTATTCCATCTGTAGGCCTGGTCCCTGTAGGGGTTGTGACGTGCCTCCTAATGCATATTTAACGTAGCGTCTGTCCTGTCACCACGTTGTTGGGATGATGTCTGCCCTGCCGTCCAGGACCCACTGTGGTTTTGATGACAGTGGAACTGCTGGAAAGCTTTGTATCTGTCTGCCTTTTTATCCCTCCATCCATCCTGTCCCTCCGACCCACCATCCATCCTCTCTTGGGGTTTATATCTCCTGGTTCCCCCTTTGTCACAGCTTGTCCTGTCATTACTCACACTGGCTACATGATGACAGGAGGGCACAGAAGACAGAAAACATGTTTGTGTGTGCGTCTGTGGTGGGGTTGTGTATGTGTATTCACTCAGCATCTTATTGCATTGTAATCAGTAGTGTAGCAGCCAACAGCAGGGAGCAAATCACATTAAGATAATTGGGAAACACTTCATGTTGGACAGCTGGGGTTGAGCTGGATTGATTAAATAAATCTGATGTCACAGAGGAAAGGCAACCTTCCCAGAGCTAGAGAAAGTGTGTCTGTGTATGTGCGCACAGGTCTGTCAGTGTGTGAGTATACACATGCAGTGATGGAAGACAATAGAGAAAGATGTAGGAAAACAAGATAAAGCTAGCCGGTGACAACAAAGTTAAATCAAAGCTGAGATGCTGGAGACAACACCTTAGGAGAAAAACTGAAACTGTAAGCAGAACTGATGTTTGTCATTAGCACAGGTTTCAGTGCTCATGCTGAATGTGCAAGACTCATTGTTCTCCTAAGTGACCACTAGATGTCCCTATTATCTGTGTGTTAAATCTCACTTTGCCCTTGCTGACTTGTTTGGCTCACACTGATAATAGTTGCCAATTTAGCTTCAAAGGAATTCACTGTGGTTTTCCAAAAACTCCCCTTAAATAAACTTTAATCAAGATGATAATTGGTTTTATTGACTTCAAAGCAGCTGAAGATATTTGCATGTAAGACACACAAGACATGAATTCATAAGGAATTTGCATTAGGGAAAAATATTTTTTTGACATGTGCCTTCCAAGGTAGCCTCAACTCTACCGCCATAAGGACACTTTGACTTGAATTAAGATTATGCAAATGAGCAGCAAGTAATCAAAGTTCAAACTGAATTGTTTAAGAGTTCACTGAACTGGAATAAAAAGATGTAGAGGAAATTACTTCAGTTTGTCATCGCCGTGGCAAATTAGGCAAGGACTGAATAAATGGATTAGCAGAAATGTGTGTGCTTGGTGGGTGTATGTTAGAGGACGTGTCATGCGAGTGTGTATGTGCGTTCATGTGAGCACATTTTATTTCATCCATACAAAATTACACGTGTGTGTTTTTCTGTCAGTGTTAGAGACAAAATACCAGGATACACAACATTGCTTCCATCCTTTTAATGGCGTACATCCTACTCCTCCCTGTGTTGTCATGGTGATGTGTCCCTTCCCAACCTTTTTTTAGATAGGTATGCAGGGTTTGTTCCTCCTTTGCAATCTGACACACATACAGCAGAGCTTCCACGAACATGTACCACATAATAGACTCTTGTGGATCAAAATCCAAAACTTACAACAATTCACAGAGACAAGCTGAACTTGTACCGACTGAGGCTTACAGAAGACCAAATGTAAAACCTAAATAAACCTTTAAAAGATTTGAATATTAAAAGACATTTGTGTTATTTCAAGTGATGTAGGCTCTTCTCACTCACGTTTCTTTAAACTCAAACCATCCTAATTTATATATTGGCTTTACTCCATCCCTTCAGGTGCAACTTAACAGCACAGAACTCTTACTGCCAGGTATTAGTAATCGATTAAGAAGAAAAACTAGGACTGCCACTGCCAAAACTTTAAACACCCAACTGATCTTATTTAGATTTAGTCAAGGAGAGGAGGAGATTAAAACGAGCGCTGTGGATAGACGACTTGACTGTCTTATCTGCAGCCTGTGGTCACATACGCTTTTCACACCTTGTATTCCATCTTCTGCCTACACACACACACACACACACACACACACACACACACACACACACACACACACACACACACACACACACACACACACACACACACACACACACACACACACACACACACACACACACACAAGCATGCACAGGCAAACAGAGTAACATGTGCACTCACACCCTCAAAGGCATGGTTAATAGAAGCTTCACTGGATGATTAATTATCACATGTATCGGAGATAATTTAGCGCAGTTAATACATTTACCGAAGCAATGGGCTGTCATCAACATCCTCCTGTATAAATTACATGATTGTTACACTGATTTGCCCATTATTGGTACAGACAAAAAATATTATACCAGTTTCATTATGTAGAACATTTAACACACCTGGAGCAACACTATTATCCCCATCCGTAGCCTGTTTTCTGTTTTCCCATTTCCCGTTGTCTGCACCTAAACAAAGCCTTTTTCCCCACATAAGTACATACAGACACATTCAGCTAAAAGCCCATAACACATTATTATCAAGGTGGACAAAACAAACCATTTTGCAGTATGAGTGGTTTCCTGTTACATTTGAACAGGAAGCAAATGAGGATGAGGAGACTGTTGTTGATGAGAAGTGTGTGTCTGGATGCCAGGTGCAGTGGAGAGCCCATTTTGCATATCAGAGAAGTGCTATTATGAGTAGTACCATGCATGCTCTGCATCAGTGGATCTAATGACAGAATGACGGACAAGTAAATGAGGGATTACCGTACACACACACACACACACAGACACACACACACACACACAACACACACACACACACACACACACACACACACACACACACACACACACACACACACACACACACACACACACACACACACACACACACACACACACAGAAACACACAGGTACTCATGCAGCTAGATGTGGCACACACACACAAACTAGTGACCAACTCAGTCACAGTTGCATACTGTGTTGTGCAGGGTCATCAGTAATGGAGCAGACTATGGGAGTGAAAGAGACAGCAATGGATCCACATCTCCATAAAATCGGTCCTCTCCTCACAGCTTCCATACATATTCAGAAGGTCCGACTGTAGCCGTGCCACGTCGTTAGCAAATGAAAAGTAGTTTAGCATTAGAATGAGCCCAGGGGTCATAGACGGAGAGATGCACATAGACGGAACAAATTCCACTCGGCCTGTGATTGGCCCAAGAGGAGAAAGGAGGAAAGGGAAACAGCAACAGGGAAGATTTATTTTATTTATTTCAAAAGCATTAGATCTAGAGTGCTGTCTGTATTTGGATCCATTTTTACATGGAACATCTGTTTGCATAATAGAGGCATTGTTATTAGACTGAGCCATCTGATATTGAAATCACAGTGGCATTGGCTGGTTGTGTTCCATATTCAGGTGCGGTGAAACATTTGCATCAGCGAGGGTTATGAGCTCTGATGTGACACAATGCCACGCAGCATCAGTAAACACGGTTCACTTTTTTGGGGGGTTAGCAGTGCAAACTAGCCATTCTTTGGAAACTTTAGCGAAAAAGGTCTGACGACAGTAATTTTGGGAGCAGCTAGCATCCGGCTGTTGGCAGTGATTCTTTAGGGATGGTACGAAAACTTTTGCTTTGCTCTGAGTCCTCCACATCTACCCCATATAGTGCTGTGAATCCACAAATTCTCAACATTACAACAAGACCTGTAGACACCTGCTCCCTGCGTGGGTGTGAATCTGTGAATCCCATCAGCTGAAGGAGGAGAGGGTTTTTAAGGTTTGGTGAAGGCTACCTGAATAAAATCCTTTAGATAGCTGTTGAAGGAAAATGCTTACACCCTGACCTACAATACCTTGTTTTTGTTCTCAAACATGTACTAGCTTGTTGTATTTCAATTTCAGTAAAAGTCTTGTTCAAAATAACATTTTGCACCAGACATTTAGCTATCAGCAACTTTAAAAAAAAAATGTTATTGTGTAAGCAGAAGTCATAATTATGCATTGCCACAAGGTTAAAATGTGTAATTTCTTTTAAAGGAGACTAAATAAGCATATTCACTTTATTGCCAAGAATTAGATAAAAAAAGATTGATGACACCCTCATGTGTGTCCATTAAATATGAATCTAGCAGTAGGCTTAGGACAGCATAAAAATCAGCAACGTTGCAATTTTTTTTGCCTACTAGCATCTCTAAAACTCACTAATTAACAACTGTCTTGTTTGTTAAATCCATATAAAAGTCACCCTGAAGTCACTCCCTTAATACCACGACTGTTAACTTATTCAACCCTATTAATTTGTGTTCTACCAAGAACACTGACGCCTGGTGTTTGCGTATATTAAACACAATCAGTAATTTGTACAAGTGCTGCTCATTTTGGCGATTCTGTGAAATTCATTGGCAAAATGGCATTATATTGATTTGCTGACAAGAACTAAGCCAAGCTGTTCAGTATACTGTTTGCTGGACAGTGAAGGCAGAACAGGACCAGAACCGATCAGTAATCAAGATCAACATGAGCCTGAACCAATTTACACCACCTTGGAGAAGCTGGCATGCTTCACTGCTCAAACCCCCCACCTCTCTCTCTCTCTCTCTGTGGCTTTCTTTGTCTTTCTCTGTCCTTCTCCCTCCCTGTTTTATATGTAATCTCTCTGGCCCAAGTTGTCCACGGAGCAGAAAGTCATTAAGTGCTGGAGAGGCGACAGCGCAGTGATGGTTCAGCCTGAGAGAACACAGTCAACCTGAGCAGGTCCGACCACGGCTGCACAAGGACTAGCTCATTACAGGTCGTACACTTACTCTCTGCAAAGACAGAGACGTAGTCCGAAGTGCAGCAAGGTGATGTTTTCAATGGGACCTTTTTATTGGAGGTCAGTTTAATTATTTTATTTTCTTATTTTCTTATTTGCTTATACTTCTTTGTTCAGGCATAATTGGAGTGCTTCATTTTTATTCAAAGAAGTAAGTGTGCTGCTCTCTCATGTGTGCTTAATGTACTCACACACACACACACACACACACATATACATTTTTAAACATTTCTCTTTATCCAAAATACAAATCTAGAGGTTAAAATATACAAACCATATCCCAAACCCCCTCAAACTATGACTTCTTGTGTTTTAAGATTTATTAGAAACACACTTTCACACACATAAGTCCAAACAACACAACAACACAGAAGTGATTTCTTGTGATGTGTTTGTTTATGTATGAGTCTGTCTGTCTGTCTGTCTGTCTGTCTGTCTGTCTGTCTGTCTGTCTGTCTGTCTGTCTGTCTGTCTGTCTGTCTGTCTATCTGTGTATACCTCATTAGGTCCAAAGCAAAGGGAAGTAGCCTGGCGAATTACACCAAATTCTTCTTTTCCTCTCTCTCTCTCTCTCTCTCTCTCTCTCTCTCTCTCTCTCTCTCTCTCTCTCTCTCTCTCTCTCTCTCTCTGCCTCCATCCTTCCCCGACCTCCCCAAACAAACACGGTCATTTGCATATTGCTTAATGGATTGCAAAACATCCGACCCCCCAAAATGAGCTTAATTGAGGCAATGCATCATATTGTCGGCGGATTCAAGAAGAATAATCACTTTTGATATCATTTTTAAACATTCTGCCATTCTTTACTCATTTGCTCACACTAAGCAAAGGGTTGTTGAAGGACTGCAGTTCTCAGTCCTGATTTAGAATGATAAATGCCGTTTCAGATATACATATGATACTCCTTCCATATTTTCTCCATTTTCTATCCTGTTGCCTAGGTTTGCATGTTCTGATCTTGGCAGCTTTACTCTGCCAACTATGGACACCAATATGCATAATAAACACCTACAGTATGTAGCTCAAAAGGTGGGATCAGTGGCTCACAGGGCCTTGAATACAGGTTAAGACATGTATAGCTGTACACCAGTTGGCAAAAACAAGGGGTGCTAATCTGCTCTAGAGGGGAGTGTCGACGCTGGGAGACAGAGCAACTGGGAGAAACATCGTGTCACACTACAACCTCAGATGTTTGTGTGTGTGTGTGGTGTGTGTGTGTGTAGGTAGTGGGGGTGTGTGATGAGATGGCCAATGGAGACCCTGAGAGAGGAAATTCCCATGACCCCTACAGCCCAAAGACACCACTCTGCCAATGAGCGCATACACATAATCACACAATCATACACACACACACACACACACACACACACACACACACACACACACACACACACACACACACACACACACACACACACACACACACACACACACACACACACACAATGTGACCACACACAGACAAGTTTCAGTCGATCCAATCAGATCTCAGGCTAATTTGGCAAACACCACCCTCTATCTATGCTTCCTTTTCATGCTGCTCCTGAAGATTTCATCTGTCCCTGAGATAATTCCCAGGCTGACTGATCATCACTCTGTGAGTTTAACCACACACACACACACACATACACACACACACACACACACACACACACACACACACACACACACACACACACACACACACACACACACACACACACACACATACACGCCGTCAAACAAACCCGCAGACAGACTGAGAAAGAAATATACACAGGCATATACCAAGCATTGATAAACAAAAGGAAGGAACTCAGGATATTAGTTTGACTAAAATGCAAACAAGTGTCTGACATCCACCAACTCTTCAGCTCAATGAAATAAAGTTCAAAGAAACTTTTCAAAGATATGTTACACATCTGGACTGCAGAATCTTTGACAGAGAAGCTGTCTAGTCTGAAATCTTCTGAGGTTATCATCTGAAATGATGTGAATATTTATGAGCTGAGAGGAATAAGACACAGTCGTATCTAAAATATGAATTTCCTAATCAGAGCTAATAAATATTTGACTTGTGGAGTCTATCTAGCAGATTAATAGATATTCGGGGGCTAAATTCTTAATGTGAAGCAGGCCATACAGCATAGTTCCTCATTAGGACACAAGTCATCTTTGTCACTTTCTGATGACGCCGTTGTCGGGGCATCATTTCAGAATTGTTTTTGTCAAAAACAGCTCTCGTATTATAGACTCTTACAAATAGAATCCAATAAGGTAATAATAATTCAGGTATTTATTCTTTTTTGATTTTGCACTGAAATATTAGGATTATTGGGACAGACTTAATACTTGTATTCTATTCAAGCATTGTCGGATTGCAGTGATGTTTCCTTGTATGTGAGCAGTGGGTGCTTTTTCTTTCCTTGTATTTCTCTATGATGAATGTTGTGACAGCTTTTTACCTTTATCTGACCATCGGTCAACCATGGGGAGAATTTTAACAGTCCCCTAAACATGCCCTGATCAGCAGAGGAATGAAGAGAAGAGATAACAGAAAACATCGGATATCAAAATGTTAGCCCTCTTTCATTTTAAATTGTGAATTCTTCAAGTTTTATGTTATTACTATATGTCATCTCACAGCGATAAACACATACACCTGAAATGACAGTTCCTCCAAGTTCTACAGGTCTTTTTTACTCTTTTTATTTAGCTCATTTTTGTTTGTTCATCAGCAAAGTTTCAACCGCAGCTGATTTCAAAGAAAAGGATCCAATGTTAAATGCTTCATTGGCTATAAGACCGCTCTTTTCTATTTAACATCCTCGTTTACAAGATTTTATAAATGCGTAAAAATGAGGAACGCAGAAGCAAAAACTTGAAATACAATAACTGTTTCTTGGGTTTCAAAAATGTTCAGTAGTAGTAGATATATGTACTGTATAAGAAACTAAAAACTGCAACCTGCACAGAAAAGGCTTATTTGAGACTTCCAATATGTAATTATTGCCAAATCACGAGGTAGCATGAATTTTCTTATCTTACAAATATTATATATAATTTGTACATGAACACAATCACGTTGTTCCCGGGCGAAAATAATCGCACTCCATCTACTTCATATTTTTTAGCAATGTATTTGAACAGCCTTTTATAAGCAGAGAGGAAGGGAGAATAGGAGAGACGGAACCAAGAAAATATAGTCAGAAGTATGAAGCTGGGGAAAGAAATGTACCCAATCTCTTTGGGTCTAACAATAGAAACCCAGAGCCAGAGCGCAGTCGATTTGAATTCCCTCACAGGCTTCCTATAAACAGGACCACATGCTGGGAGTGATAAACCAGTGGGTTTATTCATCCACCTCATCTTCACCACTGTGGCCGTCTACGTGTTAGCATTCTGGCTGATAAAATAACTAAATTACTTGCTTAAAAAAACTTCTCTTACCGTGTGCATGTGTGTGCAAGCGTACTTGGTTGCGTGCAGACTCTTGTGTGTCACCAGCAACACCAATCACAGTGAAAACTTAAGGTACAGAGGTAACAGACTAAAAATAGTGTGCACGTACTGTATATACATGGTAGTCACAACAGTCCGCAACACCCCATGGAAGTCATTTCAAAGTGTTTGAGTGAGTGTGTGTACGGGTGTGCATGTGTGAGTAGACCAGGATGTTGCAGGTCACACAGGAACATTGAACAAGGATTAAACTTGAATAGATTGAGGGAAACATAAATCTTTCGCCGCCTATTTGTTTCCAATCCATTACTATTATTATCTATATTAACCCAAAGTTTAATCCACAGAAAAAATCTACAGTATGGCAATACCAGGAATAGGAAAATTAAAAGGAATAGTTACCAATTCTCAGAAATATTAAGCATATCGATTTCTGGTTAGAGTTAGATCCCTCTCATATATCTGTGCGGTAAAAATAAAGCTATCGCCAGTGGATGGTTACCCTACCTTTAGCACAAAGGTTGGAAACAGTGGTAAACGGTAAGCCTAGTTCAGAGCAAAATTACTAGCTAAAATCCCTATAAATCTCAATAATTAACATGTTCTATTTTTTGTTTATGCAATCTATAAAAAACTGAAATGTCAAAGCAACCAACCGGTAAATATAACCACAGACTAAATCTTTATTATAAGAAAACTTGCTTTCAAAATCAAGACACCTTGAGTAGATGTTTGCCAGACATAAATTATATCAAAATGATTAACATTCATTTTGCATAGAATCAGTGCCATATTGTGAAAAATATATATACTGTATATTGTGTAATCTGCATTACAAATGAATTAACCCATTAGTACTGTGTTGATATGGCTCACTTTACAAGTTCAAGTATGAACCATCACAAGGATGAGAAGAATATGTAATTCAATTAGATAAAGAAAGTGCTTGTGCAACACCTTTAGCTCTGACACAGTGGAAGTCAGCCCTCAATCATGGATCAAGGTTATGCTGAAAGAGCCCCACTGTCCATAAAAGTGCATGCCGCCGTGGGGAGAGTAAATCAGTTGAATATGAGAGTGTGTCCCCCTCAGACAAACCTTTTTCATAAACTCAAACTACAGAAAGTGCTTGACTCATGGTTTCCTAAACTGAGACATAATATGTTGTTGACATTCATCTAAAAGTGGAACCAGCATTTTGGAATATGTTTCTTTCTGTACGTTATTGAACATGATTAATAAATAAAGAATTTACCATTTGAATGAAGCTTAATTCATAAATATTAATGGTATCACGGCAATAAATCATCTCTGGAGAACTCCAAGTCAGGTAAAACTGTTTAAGGAATTCATGTCAACACAAACTTACACACACAATTAAATGCACTCACTCACACTCTGACACTGACAATGAAAGCAGCCTCTGTGAGAAAGAGATTACTGATGTTGCTCTGTATGTATAATGTGTTTGAAAGGGACACGGTCAGTGTTTATGTGGAACTGCAGAGTTAAAGCACACAGAAAGCTGCTTTTACTTCTACCTTGACACAGCTCGAAGGTTCGGCTGAAATTCAGGCAGTGACAATCAGAAAAGTTAAACTCTTCAGTTAAAATCTTGTTAAATTCAAAGTTATAGAGACTGTAATAGGGTTACTTAAGTTCAGCTCTGTCTCTCAGCTCCCTCACTCTCTCTCTTTTGCTCTCTCTCTCTCTCTGTTTCATCTGGCAACAAAGCCATCCAGCAGTATGCAACACTTGGCTTGTTGCTTCTGCACTTCAAACACACATCACCTATTCCCTGAACATGTGCACAGGCACAATCGCACAAATGCAAAGATACATAGGCTACAGATGTGCAATAGACACACACACACACACACAAGCACGCACACACACACAATAGCACAATCCCTCAGAAATACACTGACTATTGTCTTAAAGCTACACCTGTTTGCCAGTATGTCTTGCAGTGAGGCAAGAATCAAGATGGTATTCAAATCCGTTCCCAAACTGTGAGGGTGGACAGCTTGAAGACAAATGGTGTCATGTGTTTGACAAGACGAAATGGTGAGTGGTGGTCAAACGGTCAGTTCAGGGTCCCCTGGGAATATTTTTTTCCCATCAGATCTTAAGCTAGAAAGAGACACTAAAAAAATCCTGCACGGATACAAGAAATACACAAATGGATGTGCACACACATGCGCACATTTCAAGCTTTGACATTCCTGCAGTGTACTCCGAGAGGAGGGGGCAGAGAGATATATATTGTGGACAGCAAAAAGAAATGATTTTTTGAAATGACAAAATCAAGGCCAAACACTGGCTTTGATTTATCATGTTATCCACAGAATAGAAAGGCGCAGAGATGTTTGTAGGATACTTGTATAATTTGATGTATTAAACGTTCCTGCTCATCAAAAGGAGCAGAACATGAAAGGTATTCTTTAAAACTAACACATATTGTATGCTCCTGCGACATCCAATGAACTGTAAGCTTAAATGAGATAAACATGGTTCCATGCATATTTAGTATATGCAAGTTTTCCCTGGATTGATCTACGGATTTCCTGTCTGACTACTGAATTGGGTGTATATTTATGCTTACAGACTAAAACTACAAAGGCAGGTAGATGTCCACATATATGTTTGTAATTACAGTATAGGTGATGACATACCACTCTGGTGTTCTGCTGCTGCGACTGCAAACTATTGTAGTTGCTTAACAAAACTTAGAAATATTGGAGTTGGGGCTTTTATCTTCCTCTGGAATATAACGTAGACACCTGCATGCGGGCCACATGCACGCTCACATACACACAATTAAAGATCCCTGAAGCAAAGCAAGACATGCTATCTAGATCTTACTTTCTGAAGATCAAACTCCTCACGTCTCAAAGGCAAGACAGTTTTGCTACCCTGCCCTGTACCCAGCGAGGAGGAGGAGGAAGAAGGTGGGAGTGAAGAACGAGAGCTGGGGCGAAGGCAGGAAGAGGTGAAGGAGAGGTGGAGAAGAGAGGAAGGGAAAGTCAAGGTGTTGCTTTTCTCTGAGCACACAAAATATGTATATTTAAAGTAAAAAAGACTAGTCAGCCAAACAATTCAGCCGAAAACTAAAGTTAGAGTTGCTTGTATAAAAGATTGCAGGTGTAGGTTTGTGTATTTTAAATGGCATTAAAACATTAGGAGGACTTCAGAAATAGGGGATTTTCTTATTCCTGATCATTTTTCAGTGCATGACTTCCTCTTTGCTTCTGCACTGGCAAATAATGATGCTTCATATGTATTCTTTCCAACATTCACATGAACGTCAGTTTCCCCTCAAGCTATAAAGAAACACATGCGCAAACACACACACAGACTCACACCCTGCCATAAAGGGTGGCCTGACAGCACAAGGAGAAACTCAGTGTGTAATACCATGATAGTGAGCATTCACCCCTAGGGATTTACTGAATGCTCAAAAAACTGATAAGAGATAGGAGCTTCCAGTGACCTATTGATTAATACATGCCCAGCTACACAAAGTCACACACACATTGACTGACACATATATCTAAACACTATTGCAATGTAACCAAAATAGATCCCCCTCTTCCACCTGCATTGTGTAAACAACACAAACAGTCTACCAGCAGCTCTCGGCTCGACTCAAACAAAATGATGCAGGATCACCTAAGTACATATAAGAATCATATATTCAAAGTGTTATAGCAATCCTTCTTAAACGTTCAATACATTTCAGGAAAAGCAAAACATCTCAACCTGCTGGTGGTACGAAGGTCCATTCATCACCATAGTCAGTAGACTTTGTCCTCGGGGGTCCATGCATGTCTGCAATTAATTCAATAGTTGAAGTTTGGACCAAAGTTTTGGACCAATGCTTGTGCATGCTAGACAGGGACAGATGGACATACAGAAAGAGACAAAAAAGAAAAGACAGACAGCTAATCAGAAAGACAGAAATACTCACAGACAATTTGAGTATTTTAATCCTCTTTTTCCACCAGAGTAGCATCCTTGATCCTTGCTTTTTTCCCCATAAGAAGATTAGCTGCAAGAGGTGACGCAACACTCCCAGATTACAGTGCGTACAGCTGTTGTGAGGCTCTATTCATCATACCGTTAGCAACCTTATTAGATTGGCACTCATCCCCTAAACATTTTACAATAGCACTCTATTCATAGATCAATTGGTGCCATTTGAATGCAGACATGTTAAATCCATATGAGGTAGAAACCCTCTCTTTAGTACTAACAAAACATCAGAAGACAAGTATCCTCAGACACAAGCAATTAGAGTTGTCAGATTGACCCACAGAAGACAAGGGGACTGCTGTGTTTTGTTATCAAGTTTATTCTGGGTTACATTGCCTGCTGCTTAGAGTGTCTGTCACCTACAAGCTCATGCTCTTCAGCATTTGTGGTACAATTCCTGTCTGGTATCATTCATACTTTATGGTACGTCGTTTGAATTCATACCCTGTTCCACTTGTTTATGTAAATGCTGATATGAGTATCTGTCACTCCCCTCGATATCGTTATGATTAATGTATGCTGCCCCACATTCTCGGTTAAAAGATCTTGAAGTCTTTGTGGCAAATGAAAAAAAACGTGCATGATTTTTGTTTTGGGATTTAGCAACACGCATTAGGATTTGAGATTTTTTGCATGGAAGTCTTAAAGAGAGAGATTTAGTATTCAGATGAGTCATGAGACGATTACTGCTTCATGCTCTAAAAATTATGTTCCACTTAGAACATGTGTGTATCTTATTTGGGAAGATATATAACAGCAGATGGTGTTTTAAAATGCAATGTCATTTACATGAGTTGTGTTGAAAATGTGACACACAGATGGGTTTGAAATTACCTAAAGACATTGAAATACACCTACACATACTTTGATCCATGCAGTGTCGTCACACTGTTAGGGTATAATTCATGTGCTGTCAACAGTTACCCTCTGAAAGAACTATCCTACTCCTCTTTGCATCATGCCGGATACACTCTCCTACAGGATCTCCTAGTTAAGGCAGCAAGCTGACACACACTAACACACACACACGTATATAAATATATATACGCCTGAAGCATGCAATTACCTGTGTGTATGTGAAAGACTGGTGGCAGTGTCATCATGGTGGTTGGAGGATATTAGCCCCAGCAGGAACGGCTGACATCTCACTGCTGCCATAGGGCTGTCTAACAGTGCAGAAAATACAGGCTGGGAAACTCATTAAGACTCATTTACAATGTGTTGCTACTGAGTGCTCTAATTTAGACATGAAACTGATTCCAGACCTGCTCCTAAAAACTGTGCCCCAGCACGCAAAGCAGATTCACTTCTCAGCCCCGCTTGAACAAAATATCGTCCACTAGACTGCAGAAGGTATGCTAACAACATAAGGCTATTTGTTTGTGTTGAAGAATTGTGACATATTCCTTTAAATGTATACGTGAAAAGTGGATTTGAGTGTTTGCATCACTTGTTCTTTGCATTCGGACCATTACTGTGGTTTTCTTTTACTTACTACGAGAGAATTTAGTTTTCTACCAATTTTTCTTCCTATATTCCCTTAAAGATTGTGTGGGAAGCTGATAGGCGCATATTTTACACCTCAAATGTAAACAATATTAATCCACTTCTTTCTGCAGCAAGACTAAAAACATGTTGGCCACACATAAAAACTAGGAATTGTAGTTGTTTTTTAAAAAAAACTAAGAAATGTCATTGAAGAAGAAAATAATGTTGAGCTGATCTCAATCCCTCGCAGCCAATAAAGCATGCTATCATCTATTCACATAGGCTCACCTGGTGCACCACAGTAACTGGCTTGTTTAACTTGATCAGTTTGGAGGCCACCTCAAGGCTGCGATTTGAAATTGTACCCCCAAGGCTCTATGACACATATCCCCTCACCCCACACACAGACACAGACACACACAAACACACACCGGAAATGAAAAAAAAATATCTTATAGTCCTAAGAAAAATGTGTACAGGCTTACCCAGGCGCGCACACACTTTCATGAATAATATACATTCTGAGCTTTATGTATTGTTTCATCTGTAAGATAATGTGAGCAGTGTGATTTATTACCCACGTAACTTTAGTTAACTCTTGATAGCTGTCCACTGTGTTTGCGTATGTACAGGAGGTGAATGCATGCACATGGTTCACTTGAAAGGTTTTGTTTGCACTTCTTTATTTATGTGATGTGTGATTGAAAGTTGGCGTGTTGCTTACAGTATGTGAATATTATATCATAGATGTGGCCGTCAACGAGGTGCATAAATTAATGCATTGACTGTCTTTTGGGCCCACTTGGCTTGGCACTCAAATCGTAGACCAGTCTCAGCTAGATAACTAGATGTTGAAGACATAAGTGAAGCGTGCATTTTTTTATAAAGAATCTGCAAGACCTATCATCAACAAACATGCTGAATTTTCCTACGCAACCAAGAAATGACATCCAAATGATCTTTCCCTTCCAGACCAATGAGGGCGAATATCACTTACATTACTTTGTGGCATTAAAGGTTTCATAAAGCACTAAAAATGTGGAAAACTTAAGGATTTTATAGCACAGGGGGTAGATTTATTTTATTTTGTATGAAAGCAGTTTGGGATGTGTGTAAGAGAACCAATACTTCCCATGACCTCAGCAGGTCTTTATCGACTCTGAGCTCTTAAACTGAGTCAAAAAATAGGGTCCAGTTGGTTCCTAGGTAGTGCCTGAGCTCCTTTTGTCACACAGATAGATGGAGGGACACTAGAGGCAAAAAAAATCACAGCATTGCCCAGTGAGGTAACCACAGTCCTTTGCATCTGTCCTTCGAGTCGACTCTTTGTATCAACATTTAGTACATTTTGGGAGCACCTCCGGGGACCTGTCAAGGGATGAGTTCACTTTTCACTCCACCAAATTGCCTCTCCACAGTGTCTTTGAATAGAAAGGCACACATAATTAGATACACATAATAACACGTATACACACTCTCTGTAGTCTGGCTATTTTGTACTTATTAGGAGAGGAGAGCCAAGCTTAAGATAGAATGGGTAGAGGAAATAAAAGGAGGTGGACTGAGAGGAGAGCTGAAGTCCAGAGAGGGAAATAAATAGTTATAGCACTTGAGTTTGTTTTTTTCAGCTGTGTTTGAAATGGTACCAAGGGAAGATATCATGCCAGCGCCATTGTCTTCCTGCCTTTTCGTTTGGTCCAACTTGCTATTTTAATATGTAAAGGAACGGTGTGTGTGTGTGTGTGTGTGTGTGTGTGTGTGTGTGTGTGTGTGTGTGTGTGTGTGTGTGTGTGTGTGTGTGTGTGTGTGTGTGTGTGTGTGTGTGTGTGTGTGTGTGTGTGTGTGTCTATAATTTTAGTGTGGATTTGAGTATTATCCACAACACTGCAGGGCAATTTGAGTCCCTGAAGGGCGCTCTGTGTTGTGCAAGAGCAGAAAAAGCTATGCCATTGCCAAGCTCTCACCTGGACAGCTCTTCAAAGCACCTCTCTCAGAGCAGCCATCCTGGTGCGACTTTCATGGGCAGAAAAAAACAGCATGACAGCCAGGGATGCATAGCCAGCACCAACCGAGGCATCCACTTATAAAGAGGGGGGGTGTAATCTTGTGGCAGGGCTATAGATTATTCCAATGTCACTGTCTGCTCAGGACTTAAGATCTCCTGAGTTTTGGACATGTTCCCAGCCATTTTTAATCAATTTGTCTCGACTAAACTTCCGTTTATTTAAAGTTTTCTGTCCAACTGTCTTGTTGCCATGTTGCGAATGGCAACAGACAAAAGAAAGGGGAGGAAATGGAGGGAAAGAATAGGGGAAGAAAACAGGCATAGGAGGTCTACTTCTGTGGAGAGGTTTGTAATTAGCAACTGTGATAATTAACCAAATGGGAGATTAATGGACAGGGATGAAATGATTTCAGTGCTATTTAAAGAATACAAGCACAAGCAGATAACAAAATCTCATGCAAGATAAAACTGATTAAGAGATAAGCTAAAAATATATGTGGAAATGTGGAAACAGCATGCTGCATCTCCAAGCAAAAGAA
This sequence comes from Eleginops maclovinus, assembly GCF_036324505.1. NCBI lineage: Eukaryota > Metazoa > Chordata > Actinopteri > Perciformes > Eleginopidae > Eleginops > Eleginops maclovinus. Next base: position 13,955,977 of record NC_086350.1, on the reverse strand, counting down.
GGATGAGATGTGTAGACATTTCAGGATCACAGTTCTGCTCTGGTTTGGATGAGTCTTGATATTCAGAGATGGATCACCTCATTAATGAAACATCATCTTTTATCAAATCACAAAATTAAATATTAAAATGTGTGATAATGAACTGAGTGTCATGAGCTAAGACAGACAGCATGTACACACACACCCACCCACCCACACACACACACACACACACACACACACACACACACACACACACACACACACACACACACACACACACACACACACACACACACACACACACACACACACACACACTAACATGCACAAACATGCACACGGTTGATTTAAGGGGGTGAGACTGCCCCCTATTCATCATGGAGCACCTCTCTGACCAGCCCCTGCCAAGTCCTGGAGAGTTTCATCAGCTCTGACAGTGGACATATCTCACTCTATTCTTTCTCTGATGAGCTCGTGCTCTCTCCACTTGACTCCAGTGAGGAGACATCAAGCTCTTATTTTCGCTGCTAGATGACTGTTATTATCATAATGTTCACTCCCTGAGTGTCATGTGTGTACTGTGTGAGTGTGTGAGTGTGGTGTACAGAGTTGGGTGTAACGCGTTACAAAAGTAACGGAGTTACAGTAATGTATTACTTTTTGCTGTAACACAGTAATATAACACATTACTTCTGAAATGTGGGTAATATAATACCCGTTACAATTCTCAGTAACGCAGTTACAACACATTTTAACCCGAAATGATGTGGTGTTTAGTTTTTAAGAGTTCACAAACATTCCGACACCAGAGAAATAATTGTGCCGGTAGAATAGTAACTCAGTAAGCCTGCTTGGTTAAGAGGGCTGCAGTAACAGATTCGCGATTGAGAGCTGCTTGATAGCAATGGAGAGCTGCAGGCTTGGAGAAAAGAAAAGAGACAGGAGTGCGCGCAGGCCAAAGCAACAGAAGGTAACTTTCTCTCTCGGTCTGCTATGCTGGTTGAACCCCGAGAAGTTAAGAGACTCGTGGCACAGTGTTGAAGATATGCATCCTCTGTCCTCTGTGGAATCGCCGGCTTTTAGAAAGCTTGTCAGCCAAATCCCCGTTAACACACCAATGACAAGGTGAGCTAACGTTGCCATAGAGACTTGTTCATATACAGCAGGTTACAGGGCCGTGCAGAGGCTCCACTAACATGTTAATAACAAACACAGACGTCATGTTACCAGTATCAAATATTATTGAGCCCACTTAAACGGAGCTTACGTTTAATTTTAGCATACTGCCATAGATAGCTTTAATTAATGAACTGCAATAAACTACATGTTAGCATTTAAAAGCCATACTTTTGTGGTTATGTTTGGTGAAAGTAACTCAAAGTAGCGCAAAAGTAGTGTAACGCATTACAGTTCAGAGACAGTAATAATGCAATGTAACTTATTACTTTAAAAAGACAGTAATAAGTAATATGTACTGTATTACAATTTGGAAGTAACTTGCCCATCACTGGTGGTGTATGTGTGTTTCGTATCCGACTTTAATATGGAAAATATTGTATTTGTTTTCAGTAGTTGACTGAATCACATTAAAGGTCCCCTATTATACAAAAAATGCACTTGTTGATGTCTTTTATACATAAATATGTGTCCCCGGTGTGTAAGGAGACTCACAAAGTGTCAGTAAATATACAACCCTTTTCCTCCTTACCCACATCTCTAAAAACGGGGGTAAAAACGAGCTGATCGAGATTTGCTGCAGACTTGACATCATATCGAAAATGTGGGCTGGCTTTACATTGAACTCCTGGCAATGTCTCACCCACGTGACACACCTCAACCTATGGTCCGCAATATACACTCACAAGCGGAATCCCCTCGCTCAGCTTCTGTCTCTGTGTATTCAGCAGGATGTCTGCAGGAGGGACTTCAAATTGTTGTATATATAATACATATTATGTCACTGTCCTAGTGGTAAACACTGAGAAGTGTTTCAGGAATAACGCTTGGTGTGGTTTGGAACATAATATGGGGTTTAATTAGGGCAGCATTGAGCTGAGTATCTCCGTTAGAAACTTCTCTCTTCAGACAGAGAGCTGCACTATGCTCCAAAGGGGCGTGCCCAGCTTCAGCTCAGCTCAAATTTAAAGCGACAGTCACAGAATCAGCACTTTTGGAACAGGGCTGAAATAGAGGGGTATGAGGCATGATACAATGGGTGATCTGTTTGGTATTTTGAGCAAAACACTTTACATATGTATGCATTGTATATATATTGACCTACAATATATTGTTCAAATATAGCATAATAGGCGACCTTTAAGCCGTAACCTTTTCAGTAGAATGAATTTGGTAATGTCAATAATGTATGCAAAATATTACCCTATAACCAGACATTATTAACAGTCAGTTTAGAAACATTGTCACTAAAGTGAAACCCCTCATTTGTATTAAAGTAAAACTTAATTTGCATTATTCTTACACTTTAAAGAAGCCCAGCCTTTCCTAGACGTCCAATCAGCTTAATGAGAGATAACTTTAATGAAACTCTGGTTAAACACTTTCAATGACAAATTCCCATCAATAGGAATGCTTGAAGGCTTTTAAGGGCCAAAACAATCAAGGATTTAATGCCTTTAGAAGCGGCCAATTTGATAACAAGCACAGATTATTCATGTTTTTAAGCATGCAGGAAGCTCTAAAGAGACAAATTCACTGAATGATATAGTTTAATAAAAGACAACCGTTTATGTGCATATAGGATGAATATATAACATTATTAGTTTTATAAAAGCGGATATTTGTTCCTTTATTATACAAGTGAATTGTCAATTGTTGGATTGGATAGTTCAGCAGTCATACTACTACCAATTTGAATGAAGCTTAATGTTTCAACCCTGTTTTCTTTACTTTTAAGTCATTTTTCAGTGTACATCTTACCACCCCTTAACCATAGCAGTGTCAAAGCAGGAAACAGGTTTATTTCACAACTTTTATGTTTAGCATTTCCAAAAGGCACTGACAAATTATATTGGCCTGGCGAAAGGGACCAGTGAAATTCTGGGTTATGAAGATTGTGTATCCACCCTCTATCATCCTCCTTATTTCGCTGCAGCAACCTTGCAACCCATCCAACACATCTTACAATAACACATGGACAAACAAAGATGCTGGACTGCAATAATCACAAAAACACACCATGAGTACCTGTTGGGACTAACAAACTGCAGAGTGTTTGCTAAAGAAATTGGGTAGTGGTTGTGTATAAAATGAGATGCAGCATCAACCAAGTGACCGAGTGGGTGAGTGAGTGAGTGAGTGAGTGAGTGAGTGAGTGAGTGAGTGAGTGAGTGAGTGAGTGAGTGAGTGAGTGAGTGAGTGAGTGAGTGAGTGAGTGACTGACTGAGTGAGTGAGTGAGTGAGTGAGTGAGTGAGTGAGTGAGTAGTGATTGAGTGAGTGACTGAGTGACTGAGTGACTGAGTGACTGAGTGAGTGAGTGAGTGAGTAAGTGATTGAGTGAGTGAGTGAGTGACTGAGTGACTGAGTGACTGAGTGAGTGAGTGAGTGAGTGAGTGAGTGAGTGAGTGAGTGAGTGAGTGAGTGAGTGAGTGAGTGAGTGAGTGAGTGAGTGAGTGAGTGAGTGAGTGAGTGAGTGAGTGAGTGAGTGAGTGAGTGAGTGAGTGAGTAATATGTCGGAACCTTTGCTTAAGCGTTGCATTGGTTGGGGCTCTTCTTCCTCTCATCCATGCACTCTTATTGTCAGAATGCTGGTGCAGATCGCCTCATATCATTAATCAATTATTCACCAGTAGCCTTTTAATGTTTAATGAGTGAGGCTGCTGCGGTCAATTACTAATGAATTGTGGTCGTGGTGAGAAAGCTCATAGGAGAGGCCAAATCAAATAGTGTACACAGTCTGTCAGTTTGTGCGCGCATTTGTACACTTGTTAATGTACATGCAAACACACCTGGAGTGTTTCTGCATTTGCATTTGTTAAGAATTATTATTTTATTACAGAGAAACATCCCAAATAGTGGCTCATCGTTTTCCATTCTATTCTGATTTTCACCAGGGAACACAAAGCCTTTTCTTAAAAGCACATTGACTCTCACCCAGATTCCAAAGTTTGTTGTTCCTTCTGTCGCAAGTAACACAGATCTCTGCTGAATATTTTGGCATTATGGCTACGAACTTTTTGTGCTTAAAGTCCTTCAACCATGAGGCCAAAAATGCAAGAAAAGACAGAAACTGTGCGAAGCGTATTATGAAAAAAACATAAACATTTGATAAAACTTAGAGAAAGATATGGGGGAAAACAATTTGTTCTGATCCTATAACAGCAAGTAAAGTTTGTGTGTGTGTGTGTGTGTGTGTGTGTGTGTGTGTGTGTGTGTGTGTGTGTGTGTGTGTGTGTGTGTGTGTGTGTGTGTGTGTGTGTGTGTGTGTGTGTGTGTGTGTGTGTGTGTGTGTGTGTGTGTGTGTGTGGGTGTGTTGGACTGGCGAGCAGACGAACATGAGACAGGTCAGTGCACGTCCTGTGAAGAGTGTGTGGCCTGCAGTCTGTTGGCCATGCCTCTGTAACCGAGATAATTAGAGACCAACCCCCTGTAAGGAGCCATAAACAGCCCAAACAACATTACCGACCATATGATATTCACACCTTTTAACTCAGCCATTCAAATCACATTCAGTAGACATTGATATGCCTTATAATAATTTCAAATATAGCCACTGTTTAAAGTTGTCTGCTGTACATTGACACTGTTGTGTATAATCTAACTGTGATGTTGGCTCATTCTTCCCATAGACAGTCAAATCAATGATATTGTAAATTAACTACTTGAACCAGGTCAAAGGTAGCAAGGTACAAGTAACCATGTAAAATAAATGGATAAACAGATTAAAACACAGCAATTTAAAAGATTATAGATTGTAGTTGGAGAGGGGGTAACTCCAAGCTTTATTAACGACATGGTTTTTGTGACTAATTTGTGCTTTCTTGTGATACTATACATGAAGCCTGTTGATTTGGTGTAGTGTAATCAAGTGTGATTACAATTCTACATGGTTCCTCAAACAGGTGCTCAGTTTAATTTGTTTTTATAATGTAAGACTTTACAAATTGTAGTGGTAAGATTCAGAGCTTGATTAAGTCCGTCCATTGAAAGTTCTACTCTCCCATCTGGAGTGGAAATATTTAATAAGAACGCTCAAACCTTAAAACATAACCTCAATTAATGAAAGCAATTTTATGTTGTGTAATTGAGTTGCAGTGAAACCACAGTGGGAGTTTTTTGTGTGATAGGTATGTTGTGATTTTTTAAATGTCAGAAACATACATTGTCCTAACCTGTACAATGGTCATCATAAGGAAGTCCTTTTGGCCACATCACAAGTGACCACACTGACCAAAGCAAATGTAAGCTTCTGGTCGTAACCAGCCCGGTTGTCTGCCCAACACTGGGCACACTTCTAAGCACACTCACTGCTCTGTGTGAAGCTCCATCCATCACAAGGCCAAGAAAGGACAGAAGACCATGGGAAATGAAGCATGGCTAATGCTATTAGCGCGGGACACAAACAATCTCTGGGGAATCAAAGGAGAAGGAAACATAATCCCGGTGGACCCACTTCTTGCTGCATGAGCTGTAGCAGTTCACCCTGATAAAGCACAACGTTAAATTCCTGCACACTAGCTTTGCAACCACACACACTCTGTGCTTAATGCCTGTAGATGGTTCAATAAAGTGAAGTTCAACTTTACCGTATTTACTATCTGTCACATTGGAATCTATCTGTCTCCCTCAATCAGCCTTTCTTTCTTTCTGCTTTTCGGCTGTGCAGTGATTCAGTCTACGGGGAAAGGCTGCGCACAAAGCTCTCTCACTGAGGGACCCTTATGGGACAAAGCTGGCTTTCTGGGCTTTCTGCATATATGCAAGCCATGCAGACAATGGGTTCTTTATTAGAGTAGCCAGTATTTGTGAGCCGGAGCGGCAGGGATGAGGGATGAAATTCGGGAAAGCTGTGACTGACACTTAGTTGCTAGTGCGTGTGTTTGTGTGTGTGTGTGTGTGTGTGGGGGGGGGGGGTGTTCCCTCTTTCCACCTCATGCCTGTGCATGCTTGTGAGTCACAGAGGTGTGAAGTGGATGCTCTTACCCTTACTTCTTCAGTTAACTAATCAATCTTTGCCCATCCTAAGCTTGTCCACTGAGACAGTTTCCTTATGCCATATGGTGTCACACAGTGGGTACATGAAAAACACATGAGCCAGTCAGGAACTCCCGCCTCCTTTCCTTAAACATCTGCATACAAAACAGGCAAAACAACATACACTGGCCTGTAGCTGCAATCAAAAAACTGCTTTAAGCAAGCCCTCAGACAGTGTCTCTATGCACTTGACAAACTTTACAATACTGAAATCAGGCCTCTAGACTGAGTGCCTGTGTCTGCATGTGCGTGTGTGTGTGTGTGTGTGTGTGTGTGTGTGTGTGTGTGTGTGTGTGTGTGTGTGTGTGTGTGTGTGTGTGTGTGTGTGTGTGTGTGTGTGTGTGTGTGTGTGTGTGTGTGTGTGTGTGTGTGTGTTGAGGGCGCTCTGTGACTCAATCATGCGTGAAGAGGATTTTCTGTTCAATAGGAGCTGCACACTTGCATACTTGCATTCTAATGACTTCATGTGCATAATCATACAAACAAGTATGAACAGATGAGTATGTACACATACACACACACACACACACACACACACACACACACACACACACACACACACACACACACACACACACACACACACACACACACACACACACACACACACACACACACACACACACACATATATCACTGAGTGCCAGTGTTCTCATGATGAAAAAAATAAGGGGGAACAAGATGAGTGATATGCCTAACTTGTAGAGAATACAGTATACCTTATGTGTGAGTGGTTGCAGTGTAGCATGCCTCCTGTTAGTGTGGTGTGTAATAGGCTTCGGATATACTTCTCGTCACTAAGGGGGTTTAGGTTTGGATGTGCTATATCTCTCACACTGAACCAATGCCAGGATTTTCATGTTTATTGCTGCTCTTATTATCCACTGACTTTGTGCAGTGTGATGCTGTGTTAAAACATTGATGGAGCTTGCATAAAATAAAAAGGATGGTAAATTCTTCCTTTTTCCCCTCAATATATATATATTGAGTCAGGATGGATTGGTGCAAATGGATTCTGTACGTCATCCTGCACCTCAAACACATATGTTAAACATTCAACTGGGATCATCTCTCTCTCTCTCTCTCTCTCTCTCCCCTCCTTCTCTCTCTCTTTCTCTCTCTCTCTCTCTCTCTCTCTCTCTCTCTCTCCTCGGTGAAAAAGAGTTGTTGTTCTGAGTGGTAAACATGTGCTGGGGGGGGGGGGGGGGGGGATGGCTAAGTTTTTCTTTTTATCCAATAAAATTGTCTCCTTGCCAGATCGATTGTTGTTGCTAGGAGACTGAAGCATCCTTTGGCAAGGGGCTACAGCTCTCCACGTCTGTTGTTTCTCTCTCGCTCGCTCTCACTCACATGCACGCACTCTCTCACTCACACACACATCCACGGAGCTGGCACGCAGAGCAGTGGCGCCCATCCTCTCTCTCAGTGCGACTCCTCCGAGGGATCAGGAGTAGACTAAGTCAAACTTCCAGCGGCTGAAGATTTGTGCGCAACCTTTGAAGGATCCAACTCGTCAAGGTAGGTCAAATATAACATATTCCTTTGTGGTGGTCAAATGTGTTGCAGTGTTAGATTTCGGGTTAGACGGCAGAGTGCAGAGAAAAATTGTCAGTCCGGGACCGTTCGTCAGCCAATCCTACGGTGGGGAACAATTTGCTTTGAACTTTGCGCAGGATTTAAACACCGAGTTGCACTGCATAAATGTGGTTCCTGTGTATTTATTTTAATAAGATGCCACTACAGATTGCGGGTTGTGATAAAGAAAAAATCCCTAGAAGCAAATCTCTGCAGCAGATGCATGATAAAGATACAGAAGGTGAAACAAGGAGTATCTGCAGTTGCGTATTTTACCCCGCGTGGAGAAGTTATTTGGGTTCAGACAAACCGCACCAGGCATGTCCCGCGGCTTGAAGCTTTCTGGGGAAAAGATGGGCGGATAGTGCGTCTCTGGAAACAGGCATACAGGTGGGTCTGGTAACCGTTTGTGGATTATCAGAGGAATGTTGCTGAACAACCATAACACACCTTCGACAGAGGAGAGGCGCGTGGACCTTTACTAAAGGAACAGGAGGACCAAAATGTCTACATCCACACTACGTACACAGACTTTAGACACCGACTCTTGTTGATGCACCATCAGCTTTATATTTTTCAACAAGACTTTGAGGCGTAATATAACTTCTCTCCTACCCAAAATTGTTTTATATTTTCTAATTACCAGTGAGAAATCAAGGACTGTTGGCTGTCTTAATAACATTAAACATCTTAGAGTGACCTTGCATTTTGTACATAGTGTTCAATTTTTCCCTTTTGTTGAAAAAATATATATATTTACATTTAGTTTATTTTGCCTTGTGTCAGATATATTTATCCTTGTCACCTTTCCTGATCACATTGGCATGGATTGTATGCACACTTCAGATGGTGGTAAAACACCATATTTCCTGCACCCACATGAATTCATTGATGTGTTGATCAGCCAATAAATAACTTTGTGTTAATTACCTTGCATCAGTCAAAATGGTAAAACTTTGCTGAAATGGCACACAGCCGAGGCCAAGGATAACTTTAGGTTGCTCTTTTGTCAGTGTCAGATTTTTGTGTTGAAAACTATTATTACTATTATTACAGTTATATGTAACGCACATTTCTGCTGTGATAATTACTTTACTACAGCTGAACAGAAATTGCAATATCAACATCAAAAGATAGGCTTGCTACAGTAAAGGAGTAATGAGAATTTTAAATGACCTCTTATTCTTTGTATGCTCTATTAGAGAGGAGTGAAAGAACAAACATTTACTCAGAGAAGAAATAGGCACTGCCTGTAACATTAGATATCTGAGGGGGCTTGATCCTATTGCAGGTATATAAGTAAGGATAAAAGTAATAATGATAATGTCCATCACTTTTTTGTATTGCAGCGAAAAATCAAAGCATTGATTGATTTCAGTTTTTGCATTGTGCATTGAGGTCAAAAAGCAAATCTCAGTAATATCCATTATTTTGATTCTGACTCTTCACTTGATACATTGCAATGTGTGTGTATTTTGAGATTCAATGTATCTTTGCCCAAGAGTGTGTGTAACCTGTTGCGGTATAAAGTCATATTTCATAAATGTGTTCATTCAAACTTGTACAACATGTACAGTTGATGAGTGTCTGTGTGTTGTGTGCAAGGTCATACACTGTGTAGGAGGGGGGGGGGGGCATTTTTCCTTTTCAGTGAATAGGGCTTGAATTTTAGCATTTTTGTGCTAGTAAAATTGTGTATATAATCTTGTGTCTGTGCATGTTTTTTGTGTGTGTGTGTGTGTGTGTGTGTGTGTGTGTGTGTGGTGTGTGCATGCATAACTGTTTAAATGGCCTTAGCTTCCACACTGCACAACTCAATGGACTGCACGCAGTATATCGTTAGCAGTTTAGCTCTGTGCATAGAAAAAGGAAGACCCTGCAACACTAATCTCCTCTAGGTGTTTTGGATATGTGAATTGGCAAATAAGTTATTTGTACATGTAAGTGCGTGAGGTGTCATGTTTTTTTTTTGGGTTAGTTTGAATGTCAGCTTTCTTGTTTTCCTCAGGGGTTTTCTGTGATTGGTGTTATCAGTTTAGTAAGGTCCTTAATAAGAACAGAACCTGGTGACCTTTTATCTCCGTCACATAGATTTAGTTCAATGATGTATTACAGTCCAAATTCAAATCCTGAGCATAGAGTTAAAGTTAGAGAATGAAAAATAAGGTTCTGAAGTAA
>NC_086350.1:13938531-13943531 GCF_036324505.1 Eleginops maclovinus | reverse complement strand
TGATGAAATGCAAATATGATGAATGCCTTCACACATTTTCCTACCCTGGTCTGTTTTTAGGCTGAGCAGCCATTTTTAATCAGGCCATATCAGATGAGCTGTAGATCACCCAAAAATGGGAAAAAACACTCTTGAGTAATTGAAGACAAAGAGTAATGTCTGAAACTCATTGGGCTGCCACACAAGATACATCTATGGCTGCAACTAACTGTTATTTTCAAAATACATACAGTGAAGGAAATAAGTATTTGATCCCCTGCCAATTTTGCCCACTTACAAAGAACTGAACAGTCTATACTGTAAATGGTATAGGTTTATTTCAACAGTGAGAGATAGAATATCAAAAAGTCAGAAATGTATATTTAAAAAAAGATATGAATTGATTTGCGTTTGATTGTCAGAAATACGTTTTTGATCCCCTTGCAAAACATGCCTTAGTACTTGGTGGAGAAAGACTTGTTGGACAGCACAGAGGTAAGATATTTGTTGTAGTTGGTCACCAGGTTTGCGCACATCTCAGGAGGGATTTTGGTCCTCTCCTCTCTGCAGATTCTCTCAAAATCTTTAAGGTTTGGAGGCTGATCCTTGGCAACTGACAACTTCAGCTCCCTCTACAGATTGTCTATGGGATGAAGGTCCGGAGACTGGCTAGGCCCCTCCATCACCTTAATGGGCTTCTTCTTTAGCCACTTCTTAGTTGCCTTAGCCGTATGTTTTGGCTCATTGTCGTGCTGGAAGACCTATCCATGTACCATTTTCAGTGTCCTGGCAGAGGGAAGAAGATTATCAGCCAATATTTTACGATACATGGCCCCCTCCATCATCCCCTCGATGCAATAAAGTCGTCCTGTCCCCTTAGCAGAGAAACCCCCCCAAAGCATCATGTTTCCACCTCCATGCTTGACACTGCATTTCTCTTCCTCCAAACACGACATGTTGATATGATGCCTAAGATCTTGATGTTGGTCTCATCTGACCACATCACCTTCTCATAAGCCTTCTCTGAATCATTCAGAGGGTCATTGGCAGACTTCAGACAGCCTGTACATGGGCCTTCTTGAGCAGGGACGGTGCAGGATTTTAATCCATTACGGCACAGTGTGTTACCAATAGCTTTCTTGGTGACTGTGGTCCCAGCTGCCTTCAGATCATAAACAAGTCCCTCCTTTGTAGTTATTGGCTGACCCCTCACCTTTCTGATGGTCATTGATGCCCCAAGAGGCAGGATCTTAGATCGTGGAGTCCCAGATTGAGGGTGATTGATGGTCATTTTGTGCTTCTTCCATTTTCTAATAATTAAACTAGGTGTCTCTCTCACCAAGCTGCTTGCTAGTGGTCTTGTAGCCTATTCCAGCCTTGTGCTGGTCTACAATCTTATCCCTGATGTCGACCATTATCACAAGATCTGTCTATGGTCTTGCCCTCGTGGAGAGGTTATAATTTATTGACTGTGGACAGGTGTCTTTTATCCAGATATACATTGGACATTAGGAGTACTTTCTTAAAGCGAGAGGACTTATTTAACTTGTCCCTGGGAGCAAGAATTCTTGTTGGTTGCAAGGGCATCAAATACTTATTTCCCACAATTAAACACAAATCAATTTCTATCTTTTTTTTTAATGTACATTTCTGGATTTTCTTTTTGAAATTCTGTTTCTCACTGTTAAAATAAACATATCATTACAAGTATAGACTTTTAATTTCTTTGTAAGTGGGTAAACTTACAATATTGGCAGGGGACCAAATACTTATTTCCTTCACTGTATGAAACATCCCATTAATTTTTATTGTGGTCAATAAAAATACAGAAAAACATAACATTTCCCGGAGCCCGAGGGAATTTCTTCAATTGCTGGTTTTGTGTGACAAATGGTCTCAAAATGTACCAAAAATAGAGAAAAGCTCTAATTCGCAATAAAAAGGATGAAACCAATTGTTTTGCATTTTGGCTTGAGATAAGCTTAAACATGAAATTAAAGTGTCATTCTAATTATTCATCCATTTCATTTTGATTATATCAGTTAATTAAAGTCTCAAGTTCCAACATCATTTTTGGAGTGCTCATTGTGGTTAAATGTGCTATAAAAAACAATCAACAATGTGCTGAAAACCCATTGTAGACTTTGTATGGTGCTTATAGGTTAAAAGCTCTTTTAGTAAATCCTTCGGGGTACCTCATGCAAAGGAGACTACCTTTTAGTCTTTGTTTCCCTAAAGTACACCAACGCTTGAATGGGTAAATCAAATTTCTGTTGTAAATGTCCTTTATTTATCACCGCATGTGGACACCGCAGTTATGTATATTTTGTATTGTCTCTATGTTTCTAATGCTGCTGGAACAAAAGAATTTCCCAAATTGGGATCAATAAAAGTCATATCTATCTATCTATCTATTTTGTTATTCAGAGATCAATTATTGAGTATCTAAAATCTTTTCAATTTGAGCTATAAGGTCCAGAAAATCCATTTGTATGTTTCTAACATGATACAGCCTTTACCCTTTCAACCTAATGCAGGTCACGAAATGGACTGATCAATACAGTAAAGGTTGGCCTCTGTTGTGTGACTGTGTGAACGGAACAGTCCTGATACCAGATTATTGATGTTGATTGGTAATTGGCACTAAAGGTGGTTTAACCTGAGTTAGCCATTGCAACCTTATACAGAGAGTATATTAAAAATCAATTTTCAGTGAATGGACTAAACTTACTCAATGTGGGGGGGGGGGGGTTCTCTTCCATGGGGATTGGTGTGCTTTATAAACGAATCGAGGGATACACATCAAGTCTCACTGGCTGTTTGGCTGTTGTGTTTTCTGTCCTATTTATGGATCATCAGTCTTTCCTGCCTAAAATGTACTTTGTAAATAATTAATGGTCACAGCCCATTGCACCCGTTATACTGTCAGAAGTCTTTGACACCATGCCTACAGACACAGACACACACATACACAAGCTGACACACACAAAAGCACGTAATTACTAAGTGAGAGTGAAAATAAAAGTAGCACACTTTTCACGCATTTCAGGAAAAGGGCTACACACTTTCATCCCCCACATTAGTTCATGTGCCTTAAATTCACCAGCACTAACGTGTTGAACTTTCCTTATTTGGCATTAGAGAGGGAGATATAGAGGAAGAGGTAGATTCAAAGACAGTGAAACAGATTCACTTCATTTGTGCAGATAAACAAGGCGGATAAACTGGCACACACACACACACACACTCACACACACATACACACACACTCACACAGGAAAGAACACACACAGGGGGCTGGGTTGTGGGTCTATCTCTCCCCTCAGTGTGCTGCGGTCCATCGACCCTGCATGGCTGCTCTCAGCTGGATACGTGTCATCCACAGCAGCCCTGCCTGTTAGGGGGAGAGCGTGGGCTGTGGAGGGTGTAAGGGAGGTGAAAATAAATGGGGAGAGAACCAGCAAGGAAAGGATGGGAGAGTGAGAGGAGGATAGGATGCACTGGTGATGCAATGGAGGAAAACGGGAATGAAAGGCAAGAATCATAAGAGGGTTGTGGTGGGTGCATATGCAGCCTACTCAGTGAGTCTAGATTTGAAGAAGGTCAGAGGTGAAATGGGGTAGTCTGTCAGATGTTACTCTGCATCATAGCTCCCAGGGAGAAGGGTCAGTACTCTTCCCCAATCTGATCCTCTCCACTTTTTCTATTGACAGTCAGGTTGTTTTCTGGCTGTTGTTTACTCACCTCATGTGTGTCTTCCATCTCTCTTTAATAGGTGTCTGTGATGATGTTGCCATGTGCCAGCTGCCATCTGCTCTTATCCTCCTTTATTCAGGTAAGATACTGTATGTGACGCCTATATGTGGTATGTATATGTAACAGGTAAAAGTATATACGTGTTCATAACTGGTTCATTTACTTGTAGAATATGAAATACAGCTCTTTCAATTAATAGTTTTGGGAATTATGCTTATTTGATTAGTGTAGATCAATTCCATCATATACATTTAATGCAAGGCTACAATAGCAACGAGTGTAGCATAAAGACTGAAAAGGGGGAAAACTAGTCTTTCCAAAGTCAATAAAAGCAACCTACCAGAACCTGAAAACCAAATAAACACCGGCCACACTGTGACAGGCCATGACACACAAGACAGTGATGTAAGTGATTTGACCATAGCCCCCCCCCCCGTCACATACCTTACCCGTACAGATAACAATCTCTTCACCGCTATAGAGGAACATTGTCCGGTTGTCTTTAATGTGAATATTTTTGGCCTTTGAGGTTTGAGAGTAACTGCCAAACGGTAAAGGCAGGAGGCCTTTCCAATTTCAGATTGTCCTTTTACAGTGTCACAAATGTCTGTGTCTGATTTGCAAAATGGACAGCTTGTGAATTTGATTCCTGCAACATATTGTGGCCTTTACTTTAGCCTGCTTGGCCTAGCAATATTCTTGATAGTAATGAAAAAAGGGAGAAGAAGTTAACTGTGTTATAGTGTTTGCTTTGCTTGCACAGTTGGTCTTGAGACAGGAAGCTGGGTTTGGGTAGTACAATTTACAAGTTATAATAAAGCAAACATTAAATTTCAGTGGACACCATGACATGAGATAGTAATTATTTCAAGAGCTTCCAATAACATTAAAGCATACTATCAAAGTAAGGTGTCAAATTAAACTGTTGTTAGAGTCTCAGCTCAATAAATATACACTTTTCTATGCAACAACACCCACATCCATGTGTATGTCCACAAATGCAAATAGAAAACCGACATACTGCCACATCTGCAGCCTTGTTGCAGCAATGTTGTGCTGAAAACTGAGCTCATTAAAAAGTTCCTCTTTGTGTGAATTTAAAAAGTGGCCTCTTATAATGTGCATTTGTTTGAAGAGGAACAGCTACAGAATTTCACTGGAGAACTGTGATTCATGGAAAAGAGGTTCTGCCATCCCTTTTTCTCAAATGGACAAACACACATACTATGGAAATACATACTATGGACACACACACACACACACAC